>NW_010516158.1:48543-54055 GCF_000687285.1 Phaethon lepturus
TCAGATAGTCCCTTTAAAGACTGAAGAGATTCTGTTGCTCTGGGGAAGCATTTTGAAATCTTTGACACAAAGATATCTTCCTGAACAGCATTTCAGGTTTCTCACATCAGGATTTCTTTACCAGACTTTCTACTCTTGGTCACAACAGCATTATTACTTGGGTTATGAGAAAGTACAAACACAAAGTCTGAACTCCCACTGTCATATCCACTTTGGTTTTTGAATGATCTTTTGGACAACATAATCATGATAAGCAGTTTTTCTAGTTTGGCATGTCCAACTCCATTTAAGATATTAATGACATTGTTTATATCTGAAAATATCAAGATACTTTATCTTTATTTGAGATAAAGTGTCTGGTTTAGTCCCTTTTATCCAGATGAGAAAATTAAAGCATAAAGAGAACTTACATGCATTTTTGATGAGCAGAACAACTAGTGGCATAACTAGAAACAGAATCAAAGATGTCCCCCTTTTCAGTATACATTCTTCTTTTAGGAAAATATCCATTTCATGCTTTATATTTTCTTTCATATTCTTTTCCTCTTTAATTCACTTGTTCCATTTGGAACTTTTCCCAGAGTCTGGGCTTTCCATATAAACTTTTTTCTGCAATTATTATTCTGTTCCTTCCATTGTTTTCTACAACTTCTTTTTATCTCCTTTTGTTCCCTCATAAAACTGGAAACATCCTTCACTCTTGTTCACACTTTTCTCTCTCGGGCTTAAAATGTCTTAATTATTTTCTGGGTATGTTGATATATCTCCAAGAGGAGAGGCTGGAGATGCTTTCAGTATCTTGTATACTATGAGAGTATCAGCTGCCAGTTTCGAAGCATACCTTGCAAAACAGAATCTCAGAAGGGCATGAGGAAGGGCAACAGCTAGTTTGGGGACCCAACACAAGCTCACTAATGAATTGGTCTACTAAGCACTACTGAAACTTTGGTATTTCTGAGAAAACTGCTAAATACAGCTCTGAACAATTTCTACATAAAATAGAGCAAGAGACATACGGCATTTAAGTGCTTCTGCAGTTACATGGCAATTCAGCAGGGGCCTTTTGGGATTACAGGTTTAGAAGTGGGACTATATTCTAAGTAAATTTAAGAACACAGACATAAGTGTTCCAGAATTTAAATATCCATTGAAGAGTTAAGTCTGAAAAATCCTGTAACAGTTTTAGATTCCTTATTATGGTGCTACATTTACAGCCATCTGAGCAATTACGTAGAAATAATGATCCTCCTTTGGTGAATGGCTTAGGGTCTGAGTCTAAAGACAAACACATCTGGCTTGCACAGGCAAGAACCTTTCCTGTCACAAGGAGTGACTAAATACTAGATGCTAAGCTCATGTTAATCAGAATGATCTCATAAAAATCAATAAAGATTGGCTACATTATACCAGTTTAAGTTTTTGTGCTTATCTGATTTTTTAATCATTATTATTATTGTTGTTGTTGTTTCCATGTGATATGTAAAATACACTAAACTATTTTTAGGCTATTTCAATGACTCCTCATTTCAGTGCTTTAATGCTTTGAGTTTACAAACTTACATATTTTCCAGTGGTGATCTTTTGGGAATTTCCTATTTGCAAATTCTTATTTAGCATAAAATAATTTTCTCTTACCTACATTTTAGGACCTTTTACAAGCAGCCTACAGATTCATCAGATTTTGACTACAGGTTGAAAATAGAAGCTAAAGTAATAAGGCTAGACAAAATACTTTTGGGTATGTTAAAATACATAATTATAGATATACAATAAAAAGCAACAAAAATTAAAATAGTGTCTATCATCTGAGGTGTGAGCCATAGACACAGTCAGTCTTAGTTTCCAGATTTTTTCTATGTCAGTACAGATTATTGCCCACCATCAGACCTTATAACAGTGGCTTCCTGGAGACGATTTAGTTGGTTGGTTGGTTGGTTGGTGTTTTTTTGCATTAGATGAAGGGTCAGATTTGGCAACCAGATGCTATTTTTGTCAAGAAAGTCCCTATGCTGTGTGGAATACTACACCATAATTATATATAGATTATGTTGAAACATACTGATCTGGCTAACTTTATGGTAGATAGCAAAAGAATTGGACTGATTTTTAAAGGAAGCTGAGAATAGGAATTTCCAGTGGTGTCCTATCACAAGAATGGATGAGGATTGTCTGATTACACTGTGGCTAGACATTTATCAGGCTTGACTATAATGCAAGTTCGGGGACACACAAGCACCTCTGACCATCTGATCTCACAGCTGGAAGTATGAGGGTGTGTGATATGAAGATCCAAGTCTTACAGCACACAAGTTTATCAGGTTCTGCTGGGCATTTTTACTTAGTAAATGAGTCTGTTAAGAATACATGGTGATGGAGCTTCTGGACTCCCAATAGTAAATTCACACTGTCTAGTGGCTCTCTAGGTCACCTTTGAATTAGCAGTTGAGTCTCTGAATATCATTCCTTGGAACAAGGATGGCCACTGCTTAATGGCTTTGTTATATGTAGAGTTAGTAGGTTTCAAGAGAATATTAGTTCTCTGCAGATAGTAGCATCATGTCAAGAAGATAAAACCACTCTATGTGCTGGTGAGAAAGCAATTACGGAGACCAGTCTTGAAACAGAAGTGTAGGATTATCAGTCAGACTGACCCTTGTACAGGGTCAACTTGTTTCAGGCAGAGCAAAACAAGCGCATGTAGATCTTTCTATGGAGGACATGGGGTTCAGCCACAGACAAAGAATCAGAATCAGGCCCATTAGCTGTACTTCTTAAAAAAAAATCTATTCAGGTAAAACTTCTAACGATCAGAGGTTTGTTGCTGATAACAGAGAAGGGTGGTTGTGTGTGGGAAACATGCTTTCTTTTGTAGATCTCAAGAGAAGAAAGTTGTTTAATTTAGCTTCAGATGGAAAATTCAAGCCAGATATAGTTCCCTATGTTTACACTAACCTCTGAGTAAAACTAGAAGAAAGGGACATTTAGTATTTGTGTTTTTCTGATCTCCTGCTTCAGGATGTAGTGGGAATCATCTCTGGCAGAAGTCTCATACTTTTCGTTATACATTTTAATTATTGAGTATGGTAGGCTAATTTACCTTGACATGTGTTGTCTATGCATTTATTGAACACCAGGTCCTACAAAAACAAAATAAAATTTGCCATTAACAAAGGAAATCCTTTAAGTCATAAAATATCATGCAGATCTGAACACCTTTATCATCATTGTCCTGGATTCCCATTAACAGGGATGCTAGCACATTATTACAGCGACTTTAAGTACAAAAGACATGATATATTTTCAGTGCTGGTTTAAAACAAGATTATTTAAATAGATTTGGACATGGGTAAAGTACTGTTTTATTCTTTCTAATTATGCAGATTAGGATTTAAAAATTCATCCTCCTGAAAGTATTTAACATTAACTTTTCCTGCTAACTCTTGTAGCTTTTCATTTCTCATATAATTTTAATTTTCTGAGGAAAGAGTTAAATCATCATTCTGTTAGCCAAAGGGAATCTCACTACAAGGTGACAGTGACAGTTCTTCGGAATTACCTGCAAGTCTGCTCAGATTTAATGACCTAATGAAACTTTTTGTGAGAGATAACTTCCTTTTCCTGCCATGTTTCTTCTACAGGAATTTCTGTTATTTGTGCTAAGCATACCACTATGTTTCTTTAACTCGCCACTAGAAGAAAGAAACACTGGTCCTTCTGAAGATCCTCATGGCTCAGTATCCAGCCATAAGGATTCACAATGAGATAGGATAGTTACCTACTAGTGGGAAACTATGGATAATGGTAGGTCGTGGTGTTGAAAGGCTTGTTGATGAATAGAATGTATTTTTGCCTGATGAAGATAGTGTAGACAGTCATGCCTAGCATAAAATGAGCTTCTCTTCTCTAAGGCAGAATTGCACTATTTGTCTTTTTTAAAAAAGAGTAGTGTAGTATCTAAGACACATTAAAGCGTTTTTTTCTAAAAAAGCCACACCTTTACAGCTATGATAGAAATACTGTGCATTCATTCTTACACAGACGCACAGCTACCATTCAAATCTGTCCCTGAAGAAGCAGAGTGACTAACATATTCATAGATGTTTACACACAAATGACAACTGTCAGATTAGAAAACTCCACAAACCTGGAGTAAAAATGTCAACAGAATTTTGGACTTGTGTTTCAGATACTTAGGGTTTTATAGCTGTACTTCATCTGTTAGACATTACACAGGCGTGCTATCTTTAGCACAGAAAGAGAAATGTTGTTTCTCGAGAAGTTGGAAGAGCTGTGTGCATGGCTTCCTTGAGGCAGAGTGGGAAGAGAAAGGAAATGTCATTGATGCCCAGCACCTGAGGTTCTGCCAAGCTGAAACAAATCCTGCTGCTGCTGTACAGGATTGCAATTAGAATTAGTTTTCAGGTGCTTCCTCGATCAGGTTCTGGGACTAGAGTAGAAAACCATTACCGTTTCCATGCTTTTCTCAGGTATGCTGAGCATCACTCAAGAGTATGTGGAGAGTAGGGCTGCAGCACTGGCTGAAAATCATAACGTATTATTTGATTTCACTCCTGAGGACACACAAGCAAAACAGAACAATGAAACTAGCTACCAGGATTTTATAGAATGGATGTGGAAATTTTGCAGACTCATTGCTGGTCACACAAGACCTACAAAAAGATCAGTTGATTATATGTGTAGAGCCAGATTTTCGTTTTGACAGGCACTAGCAGTCTGACTGAATCCAGAATGATGGGTGCTCAATATCTTTGCAAATTAGTTCCAGCTGTTTCTAGTTTGATATGTAAATATGAAGGCATTGAATACTGTGAGCTTTTGGGCCTATAATTTAATGAGTCCTTCCTCCAGAAATCTTGTGGACTTGGAAACTCTTCTCTATATCATTTCTGAATGTACCCTGAAGAAAATTCCTAATCCTGCTAATGCCATTTTGAAAAGTGATTATATCATACCAAATATAAATTAAATAAGCACATGATATTTTTATATGGTGTATAAAAACCTGCTTTGTTACGGAGTTAAACCTCATATTCTATCAAAAATCACATGCTGCTGTATGAATCATTTACACCTGTTTTACTTGAACGAGGGTGGAAAGTGCTATATCATGTGCTATTCAAGTGCGGTGACCTCAGAAGAGAACTTTCATGTTCAGTTAGACTTTTAAAATGTGTTATTTAAGTGTGAGTCATTTTCATTGTCATGCATTCTCTACAAGCCGACCTGGGAAAGACTAGGGATTCTATTTATCATAAATGTCACGCGTGCTTGCTAAGTATACATCAAGCTACAATTTAATCTCAAAGCTAAAACCAAGAATTGAAACCAGGGGAGATTTTAAGTTCAAGACTTTACAAAGGTCGTGCGCAAGGTTTGAATAAGCAGATTCAGACATACACAGAGGGCACTTTTCATCAACTGAATGAGACAATTATGAGCATGTCTTCAGCCATTGAATATAAATCTGAGAAAAGTGAGCTGTACGTGTAGG
>NW_010516158.1:54086-65116 GCF_000687285.1 Phaethon lepturus
AACTGAATGCTACTCTTCATAGGATATTGTACTGCCCAAACTTGTCTCCCACTTAACCTTGCCCTACACTGGTTCTTTCTTTGGCAATTCTGCTTCTCCTATACTGAATAATATCGCTATTACTACATAATACCACTTTCTTTAAAAGTTTACAAGGGATCATATTTAGACAAATGTAAAATGTAATCTCACCATCTGCATCATTGTTCTGCTTTCTTAAGGAGGGAATGAATGCTGGTTAATCTTTATAATCTTAATTTTTGTTCATACTGGAAACCTCATGATAGCTGTCTGCCATGCAAAATGCCAGCTGGGATTTTTACCTCTCCTGATCCCTATGGGATCTTTTGCTCCACCTAAAAGGAATGCCTGTCCTAGATTGAGACCATTGTACTTTTTCACAGCTCTTCTGAATAATTTTGGGTAGCACTTGGACTGTTAAATTCTGCTGTCAAATTGGTATGTGTTGCTTTCTTTAAAGTCAGCAAGCAATCTGTGTCCGTATGCATATAAAGCATGCAAAGACTTTATCAAGACTACAGTGGCAATGAAATGAAAAATAACTGGTTTTTTAATATAATTATCTAAGTTAACAATTTTTTATAATCCATCACCTACTGCATATACTCCTCATGCATGTCCCAGAAGATTAATGTGGAGACGTAAAATAAATTGCATTCTAAAGTTTGTCTTGTTTTTTTAAAACTTGTAAAGCAGTCTTTTTCAGCAGATGGTTAGTTCTAGTCCCTTTCATGTTCATACTCTGTTATGTTTGCAAAAGACCCAGCTGCCAACTGATAATATTTCACTGCTGAATCTATCATGTGTGATGTAATTGCTCATTATGTGCTTTGGAAAAAAGTTAAAGCACTATCAACACAGTTATCTCTAACTCCAAACAAATTAAAAAGGAATAGTAATTTTTAATATCTATAGCTCTGAATTGACATTTAATTATTTTTGAAGGCTGTTTTTTGTGATGTATTCTTCTATTTTATCAGGCCTTGATTTTGAAAAATATTATATTCAAGAACAACATTGAGAAATATGTTCTGGTTTAAGCTATTGTTGAGTCTGAATCACCCATCTTCCTGTATCTGGACCTTAGGTTAAGCATCACAGTCTGAATTTCTGCATAAGTATTTCTTTTTAGGAATCATACTCTATGGTCAAAGATACAATTGTATCTAATTGTAATACACAGTGTAATGGTGACCCACAAATCATTACTGGTTGCCGTCAGAAAGACAATCACTGAATGTTAACTCTTTTTCCAAAGCTGCTGAATCAATTTAGAGCAACCAGAATGTAGTAAATATTTTCCTCACAAAACTATATTACCATTTTCAGTAAAAGCTACGTTATATTACATTGCCCACGATGAATGTGGAAGTCATTGTTAATGTTTTTGGAATTATATGGGTGGAAGATCTTGTCCACAAGCCTAATACAATTGTCATGATCTGTTACCAGTAATACTTCGGGGTTTTTTAAGAAAGTGCGGTAAAAGAAGTTCTGTGTTTATTTCCCAAATAACTCTGTAGTACTTACATATATATGGGAATTTTAACCATAATCTCACAAACAAAAAGTTTCTCCCTTTAATTTCTAAAATTACAATAAACATGTTACGTTGTTTTGCATCTGCTGGTATCCTGTTGGAAAAACTGTACCATATCTCCTGTTTGGTGAACATGACACTGTACCCCAGAAACAGTGAAGTCATTTCTTGAGATGACTTAGGAGCCTGATTCAACTTCTATCAAAGCATTTTTGAGTCTTCTCCATTGAACACAATTGAAAAAGGCTTTCTACCTTTCAAATGTGACACTGAATTCAAGACTTGTGCATATTAGATATGACTTGTTTTATCTGCTTCTGAAAGTAAAAAGTCTGTCAATCAATCAGCCCTGTAATTTCAAAGATGTTTCAATGTACTTTCAAAGATAAGAGAACATGCACTTCTGAATCTAGCTCCTTTGTGAGCTTCATTTTTTCTGACAAGAAAAATTCATAACCTTTAGGATTTCTCTTTATGCAAGGCTCTTTAGGGTCAAAAGACCTCACCCTTTTGTAACTAGTATAAAGCTGATAGGATAACGCTGATATTAAACGCTAATACCAAGGGAGTCAATTAAGACTAAGTGATCTAGTAAAAGACTTCTGTCCCTTAGGGAAGCATTTCTTAGGGATTTTGAAAGAATGTCCTCATCCTTGATATTAACAGAAGATGAAGGCTAATATGAGCTCATAAAAGTATCAAGTCCTGGTCCCCTTTAGGTTAGCTAATCAAAAATTGGAACTCTGTACCAAACGCTCAAAGTATTTATTGAAAAACTCATGTCTGGTATAGCCACTTTTCCATTACATTGTGAATTTGTTCAGAAAAAAACAACCCAGCATAATTAATAAGGGATATTTCCTGTTCACTTACTCTTGTTTTGAACAAAATTTCCATCCAACTTTTCAAATTTTTTGTCTTCTTTTTAATAGGTCAAAGCACTGGGATCTCCTGCAGACAACATCAAATATTAATATTACATTACTTTTAATGTTACTTTTCCTCAGTACTCCTATAGCATTCACTTTAATGTCAGTCATAACATTAGAGGCTCTTCCAAAGCATAGACAAAAGGAAAATATATTACATCACAGAGAGTTATTTTATTTTTATTTTCTCCTGTTTGTTTTTTCTTCATAAGAAAAATTTCAGACAATTTACTTTGTATTTCTCCAATCTGTTTGTTAAATTTGCCTTGTTTTACCTTCAGATTGTCAGACCTATAGGACTAGATGAATTTAGACCTTTTCATGTCAGTATAAAATTTAACACAAGGAGTTCATAAACCTCGATAATCTATAAACTGTGCCAGTATAATAAATTTTTGGTACTCTTCCTTCTGTTAATAACATTAAGGGATAAAATAATGTACATTATGATGAATATTCAGAAAGCAATACAGCCTGGTTAACAATACTTACTGTAGTTGTGAGATTCTGAATAAATACACCCTGAGTTCCTCTTCAGGGCATCACAGTGTGCTATATAAATTCATGAATAAATCATCATCTAATATCAAAGCATGATAAAGGAACAGCACATTTTGTATGGGCCATGTAGGTTTTTTGCAAGTCTTCTCTCAAAAAGAATGGACTCCCGTTCATATTGCAATGGTAGATATTTCCTCCATGCACTTGAAGCTAAAATGTTAGCACAAGTAGATGGAAAATAATTTTCTGGAAGAATTTCCAGCTTCTTAATGGCTCAATCATACCAGAAGCACAAAGGAAAATCAAGCAGGAAAAGGTAACTAAGTTCTGCTAAAGTGGACCTTGCATTATAGTGGATAAATTCTTCCATTTGCCTCTTCCAGAACAACCAATGAACTTCTCAGCATCAGACTACAGGAAGGCAAGATCACACAAGCAAAGTACAGGATTATTTAACCAGATTATTATTCATAAGATTTCTGTATACAAAAATACAGCTCTTACATGTTTAGTAATATATGTGATTTTCCTGAAAAGGAAAATTTCTTTTAGAAGGTTTCTTTTGCATTGGCACACCACCTCCAAATTAAAAAAAAAAAAAAAAAGTTTCAAAGCAACTTCCTTTTGAACATCCGAGGTAACCTCTAGAAAAAAATATGTGCAGTTGGGGATCTGACAGTTATTTTGGTTCTCAGTTATTTCCAAAGGTCGAAGCCCAAGACATGCATGTAATCACATGAAAATTTAAGCAATCGGTGATTATAAGTTTGTATGCAAATAGGTCTTTTGAATATGCAAACACATAGATGCCTTTAAGCGGTTGAGATCAAAATCGTTTTTTAATTATTATATCACATAGTTTGTCAGGACTTAAGAGATGGGAAGAACCCTATTTTACTATTTGTGCAAGATGGGCACCTACGTAGAGCCACAGCTGCTGCATACTACGCATTAGATTTGTCTCACTGTAGCACAACATCGTGAACTTTTGCCCTTTTGATTAATTATTCTTAAGGAAGAGAAGTCTCAGTGAGAACCATGGCCTACATTTTTCCCAGAGATTCGCCTATATATATATATGAATATAGCGATAAAAATATTAAAGGTAAAAATTAGCAAATGAAATATGACCTTTGGTGGTCTTTGATGCAAAGAAGACAAAACTGTGAATCATTTAATCTTGGTGGGTGTTGGTCTCTTCTTCCAAGTAACTAGTGATAGGATGAGAGGAAATGGCCTCCAGTTGTGCCAGGGGAAGTTTAGACTGGATATTAGGAAAAAATTCTTTACTGAAAGAGTGATCAAGCATTGGAACAGGCTGCCTGGGGAAGTGGGGGAGTCACCATCACTGGAAGTGTCCAAAAAAGTGTATTGACGTGGCACTTTGGGACATGGCTTAGTGGGCATGGTGGTGTTGGGTTGACGGTTGGACCTGATGATCTTAAAGGTCTTTTCCAATCTTAATGATTCTATGATTCTATGATTACCTTTCTTCGTTTTTAGTGCTTCTAGTTTTATATGTACAAATATGGTCAGAGTTGTGTTACATATCTCTCATGTTGACATCAGCTGATGTCATTCATGACCATTCATGCTAAAGGACTGGTTTTAAACTTCAACCCAGAGTATATAAAACTCTTTAGCACAAAAAAATCTGGGTTACCAATGTGAACCAGAATGCTAAACCAGAATGCATCACTACCTCGTAATTGTGCAAGCCAGCCACTATGCCGGTATATGCAGAAAATTGTGAACCCGGGATTGTGAAATTCTCACTGAGTGACAGTGGAAAAGTAGCAAATGTAATATAGATAATGAAATCAGTATGGAAATTATATTTGAATGTCTCAAAAGCATCTTAAAGTCGTATGTGAAAGGGTAGATATTAAGGTATTACAAGTAGAATTTTAATACTGGAGTTTGAAATCCAATCTTTATTAATATATCCAAACCCCAAGGAAAACTGATATAATGTATTCTAACCAGGCGCCCCCCAAGAGGGGAAGAGGCATGTTCTTTAAGAGTGTCAAGTGCCATTTATTCTTCAAGAATGGAAGGTATTTAAAGAATATGAGCACAGGAACAATCACCAGATATTAACGTAACTGGGAGAAAATATTTGTTGAAATGAGGATAAGGACAGAGAAACTGGGGTGGTAGAAAAATATATACTAGGACTGTTGCTAATTGGCAGAGGTCTCTAGTACTCCTTAGAGATTCATTTCACTGTGGTGAAGATGTGTGAGCACTGACTACTTATGAGTCCTGACAGTACACACAGAAATTTTGATAAATATAAGATCACAAGGGGACAAAGAACCCTGATTTGGGAGTTTGAGGGCTGTAAAGTCTCACCTAGCCAGGAAAGACAAAGTCCTGAACCCTGCAAAGTGCCCCATGGACCTCAACTGAGAAACAACTGCCAGGGTCAAAGCAGACACCCTAATGAGAAGGGACCCCAAGGTAAAGCAAAATGAAGAACTGAGAACAGTAGCGTGTGCCCGAAACATTGTGTAATCCAGGCTACAGACTTTCCTCCGGCTGAATCCCCACCTCCTTCCTGATTTTGAGCTGTGTATGTGTCATGACTTAACCCCAGCTGGCAGCTAAGCATCACACAGCTGCTTGCTCACTCCCCCTCCCCAGAGGGATAAGGGAGAGAATCAGAAGGGTAAAAGTAAGAAAACTCATGGGTTGAGATAAAACAGTTGAATAGGTAAAGCAAAATCCACACACACAAGCAAAGCAAAACAGGGAATTCATTCACTATTTCCCATCAGCAGGCAGGTGTTCAGCCATCTGCAGGAAAGCAGGGCTCCATCATGTATAATGGTTACTGGGGAAGATAAATGCCATCACTCCAAACGTCTCTCCCTTCCTTCTTCTTTGCCCCAGCTTTATATGCTGAGCATGACGCCATATGGTACGGAATATCCCTTATGGGCAATTGGGGTCAGCTGTCCTGGCTGTGTCCCCTCCCAGCTTCTTGTGCACCTCCAGCCTGCTCGCTGGTGGTATGGTGTGAGAAACAGAAAAGGCCTTGACTCCACATAAGCAATTCTCAACAATAATGAAAACATCTCTATATGTGTTGGTTCCAGAACAAATCCAAAATGTAACCCCATAGCATCTAGTATGAAGAAAATTAACTCTATCCCTGCCAAAAACAGCACAATATGTAAGCTTTCTTTCAAAGTCAAAGCAGGGGCCAATCTTTTCTTTTAAAAGACCATAACTGGATAAGATGTTCTTCTTATCCTGTGACCTTGTGGTCTGACCATGTTGAGGACAAATGCAAAGCTTTACCTTATAGCAGAGAGTACTGGTTAACAACCTCCAGTATGTAGCATTCTTATTCCTCCTTCATGACACAAGATTTTCTATGCAAAGAATAAATGGGAAATATTGATTTCCTCCTGAAATAGGTATATGGTTAATAAGACTGGTATCTAAGATAAGATAATGTAAAATAGCTCTTCTATAATGTTAATAATATTAGAAAAAATAGCTGAAATAAGTTGAGGTAAACATTAAATCTCAAATCTAATTTTTAAGCAAATGATATCAATATTATATATATACAATAGTATATTAGTAGTTATATATACATAACTACAGAAACTTGAGATAAAATACTGCTACTGTGAGGTCATAGATACGCCAGGGAAGGGAGAGAAGCATAATTTGAGGCATTTGAGAGTATTTAAAGCAAAAACATATTACATGTCAGGTTTGATAACACTGAGTAGGCTTTTTGATGACCAAAGGCTTGGACTACAAGCTAGGTGATGTAAGTGCATCAGTCTTTTTTTGGTAGTCGCCCTAGCTGCAGTAAGCTTTGAAGTGTACTTAACCATATAGTTATTCCAGGTTTAAAACTCAAGAGCTTCCAACATTCGTTTTAATAGTAAAGGAACCGAAGGCTTTAGTCATTTTGAGAACAAATAAGCAAAAACCAGAACAAAACACAAAACTAGATTAATGAATTAAGTTCAACATTTTCTGGCCCCTCCTTAGACATTTAGTTTGCACAAAATTTTTCCTATACTTATTTTGCAGTTACGTCATTATGCTAATGTTTTTCACATGTGCCCATAAATAGTTGGTGAGACTGGAACTCGTGTGCTTACAAACCAGTCAGAAGCAGTCTGACCCTAAGAACCATGACAGAGCTGAATTTGCACTTGATTTGGTCATGACATGTGGAAGCACCGAAGACACAAGAGAAGATGTATAATGAACATGCTTGTGACAAGCATGAGGAAACAGAAATGCAACTTGACAAGTGTAACACTTCCAAAGGCCACTGAGAACTGACGAAGGAATTTGACTCATCTTCCTGGTTAGTGAGGAGATGAAAACTCACAGAAATCCAGCAAATTTTATCAAAATTTTATCTGTACCTGAACTCTTAGCATCATTACCTCAGCTGGGTACTACTATAGTACAAATCAGAAACAATAGTCACAATTAAGCTGTCTTTATATATGCTAGAAGGTCACATTATGCCATAAATCTTTTTTACAGTTTTGTTTGGTTTGGGTTTTTTTTAAACATTAGAGAGCATGATAATACATAGAAAAATGAATACTAGCTAGAGAAGAAACAAATGAGAATGCATCACCAAATGATTCAGGACATATTTGCAGATTAAAATGGAGAACTGATGAAAGATCTGTAGAAAAAGAAACTCACAGTAGAAGGACATAAAAAAACCTTGTATACAACACGACATGGCAAGAACATAAGATTTTATCATTTTGACTTCTAAATATACTATTGAGGGAGTCCATCTGAAAGAGCAAAATGTTCCATTTCTGAAGGTCTGCAACTCTATACAAGGTGACAGTTTCAATTTGAACAGATCTGATTAACTAAATTTGATCTGCAGCTGATGATGTATGTGAAAAATTCTAAAATTCTCTATATTTACCTTTAGAATTACTTACAGAATACATTAAAAGATTCTAAAAGTTCTTTTGAAAAGCTAATTCTAAATTCTAAAGTGTTTATTTAAATTATTTGGAACAGTTTAGAGGGCGGAATGGAAAAGACAGGGAGGGTGGAAACTGGCTCTCTTTATAGAAAATGTAATTTGCATCATTTAGAAAGCAGTGAAGGGATCAATTCAAAGATACAAATAACAAAAAATTAAATAGAAAGTAGATAAAAATTTAAAAAGGAGACAAATGTGGAAGCAAACAAAAATATGAAAGCAAATCAGAGACAAAATAAGATTAAATGTACAGAATTAGAAGATAATTTATTTCTACAAGCAAAGGTGTTTCTTTCCTTTTCAAAGATTATGTGAAACTTTCGACCCATCTGCATATAACTGACACATCAACACATCCCTCATCCCAAAAACTGCACTTAGATGAAAAAAAAAAGTATGTTAATTTCCCTTAAAAGGTTCAACATGGTGGGAAGAAACTTACTTTGGACATCATCTTTCATTTGGGGAATAATGCCATGTTGTGTTAAATTGTGTTTGTTTTAGAAAACACATTTGTCTTGACTCATTTATGTGACAAGCATTGCTAGAGGCTGGTGTTGCTCTGACTTTTATAACTATCCAACCTAATTACCTAATGAATTGAAAAATACTCTTCCAGAACCCACAGACGTTGAATCTAATGATTGACAAGGGAAAGTAACAGGAAGCAAATTATTCGTAATGTGCTGCATAACCACATGTAGACCTAGCTGAACGATACCTAAGAAAGTACAGGGTCGTTCAAAAGTAAATGTCAAAATCTGACCACTGAAGGAGTCACTACAGTGGCTGTAGTTTCTGCAGCACAGCTGTTTGCATCTGCCCGCTAACACACGCGATCATACCTGAATGTCCCTAATTCTATGAATTACTGAATTACCCGTTTGGAGAAGCCTCCAAAGCCTACCGCATCGCCTTGTGGTTCATGAGCTTGTATTTCTTTCTCACAGCAATTAAAGTGTAGGTATGAAGGGGAGGTAGTTGGAGTCAAAGAGGACGTAGGATTTTGTATGTGCTTTTAGACCTAACCTGAAGCCGGGATGTAACCAAGGTGCAGCTCTTCCTCCTGAAATTTGGCAAATATTTTTTGATTCAAACATTAAAGGTATAACAGTTACGATCTTGATAGATGTGTCTAAGTCTGTGTATCTAACATTGTGCACTGTAAAGATTAAAATTTTGAAAATACACATAATGGCTCTGTCTATATATAAGACCACTGGAAAGTAAACCAGAAGAGGTTCTTCAAACTGAACCATTCGCATGAACATTTTTGCTGTGAAAGGTATACTTTTCCTGTAGTCTATACAAGGCATATTCTAGAAGAAAAAAAAAAGAACTTTTTTTTTTTTGCTCTTCGCTGTCAATCATGACTAGAATCCACTCTTAAGTCTTGATTTCAATTTGCAAATTCTTAAATGCCGTCACATTGAAGGGGGAAAATACGAGTTAAGTGAAATTGGCTTTAAATTATTATTTCATAGACACTAAAGCTCTGAGGCAAAAGTTTTTACATTTTCAAAAAATGCTTAAATAAAAGTTTATAGTGCTACAGTTAATATTTTTTTAACCTAAAAAGTCTATTTTTCATTGTTTTATCATCTATAAGGTACTTCCAGGACAAATGATTTCATGGGATTTTTTTTTCTTTCATTCTTATTTGAAACTTGGTAACAGTGAGCTAAACAGTTTGACAATAAATTCACAGGTTTGAGATGAGGAAGTTATTAACCTCCTCTCAGAGAGAGAATTGGAATTTACTTAAAGAAGACTTATCAGTTTTTCAGACTAACACAGACATTTGACTTTCAGGCATTTGTACAAAACTGATCAATTATTCTCATAACGTGATGTGTCTCAGGAGGTAATTGCTCAGAAATTTCTAAGAAATTTAATGTTCAATGAAAGAAGAGATTGTTGACAATATTTATTCTTATCAAGGTTGTTCTCATTACCATTTCGCATTTCATATTAGAAATATTACAGAAGTGCAAGGATGCTGGTGACTAAATGGCTAGAAAATATTTGGATTTAATCCATAGTATCTAACTTTTTTGGTAGCTTGAGTAGAAAATTAGCAATTTTTTCCTATTCTACTTTAAAAAAATGTATTTTCTTTCTCCATTCCCATTTATTCCTCTCTTCCCTTTCTCTTAATACTGTCTCAGTCTTATAAGTGGTGCTTGCTGAGTTCATTAAGCTTCTGTCCAAATATAGTTATGCTTTGATGAATGTGCTTTATTATATAGCATTGATATACAGCATACTCTATGTACTCTATATAATCTATATAATAGAGGACATCTTAGCACTACAAATTGAAGTAAAATTATTCAGTAGTTCTTCATCAAGGTAGAAAAGAAAAAATAGATCCTCATATACAGTAATGTAAACAGAGATATCGTTCTCAGTATAAGTCAGCTTCTCTGAACAGTATTTTCAGCATATCAGCTCATTGAGAACCTAAATCTCAGCCTTGTGTATTAATTGCATTTTGGAAGGCCATGAATTCAAGGAACATTTTGTGTCATTGTAAGGTTTTGTAGGAGGAAAACCAAGATACACAGAGAGGACTGCTAAGCTCACCTTTTGTGAAACCTGGTTCCAAATATTGTCAATAACTCCCACAAGCATTCAGAGGGGAACACTGTCAAACAGAGTAGCATTGCAGCTTTTCAAGCAATTTTTTTTTTAAAATAACTCTTATACAAGCATCTTGAGCATGTAATACCCTGTGTCCAAGCAGTATTGTCATAGCATCATAGGATGGTTTGGTTTGGAAGAGCCCTTAAAAATCACAGAATCATAGAATCAAAGGATGATTAAGGTTGGAAAAGATCTTTAAGATCATCAAGTCCAACCATCAACCCAACACCACCATGCCCACTAAACCATTTCCTGAAGTACCACATCTACACGTTTTTTGAATACTTCCAGTGATGGCGACTCCACCACCTCCCTGGGCAGCCTGTACTAATGCCTGGCTACTCTCTCAATAAAGAAATTTTCTTGATATCCAATCGAAACCTCCCCTGGTGCAACT
>NW_010516159.1:0-209 GCF_000687285.1 Phaethon lepturus
GCCTCCACCGTCCCCATGCCCGGGGTGGAGTCCAGCGTGCCGGCCAGGCTGCGGGAGGAGCTGCTCCGCGGGCGACCCAGTGCCTCGGGGATGGCCGACATCCTCACCACGCCCGGGGTGCTAGGAGCTGAGCATCCCTTCCCTGCGGGAGAGACACGGCGCTGGCACCGTGGGGACCCTGGGGAGAGGTGTCATCCTGTGGGGTGGGG
>NW_010516160.1:0-636 GCF_000687285.1 Phaethon lepturus
AGCTTTGCTTTCTTGCTTTTGCCGGCTTCCCCCTTCCCAGGGGCTCAGGTAGCGCGGTTCAAAGGGAGAAGGTGCGACCGCTGCGGAGCACTGTCGAAAGTCTCTGGAAAACGCCTGTTGGCAAACTAAGAGGGCATCCAGTTTTCTCAGGATGGGATTTCTTTCTCTTCTTTTTGGGACGATGGGTAAAAAGCTTAGAATTTCACTTTCTGAACTTGTTTAAACCAGCTTTTTCCTGCCTCCACACAGTCGCGTTTAATTAAATGTGCCTAATTTAAGCACAAGGGCTGCTAAACAATAGTCTGTAACATGTGTAGCACAAACCCGTATTTCCTCTCTCCAAAAGACAACAAAGCAGACAACTTTGGGAGTTTCCTTTCTGCTGGGTGTTTATGAATTATTTTTTTCTGAATATGTAAAGCTGAGCTCTCAGCTGGTGTCAATTGCCACTGCTCCGCTGAAGTGCGAGTTTGCTGAATTGCAGCAGTGGAGAGCCTGGCTGTGTCCCAAGAGCCTTGCTTTTAAAATGTACCCCCAAATAACCACTGTTGAGAGAACATTGAGTTTGTCTGGCGAAGCACTTCGAACACAGATAATACCTCCCTTTCAAGGGGATGTGCAGTCTTAACCATTCCT
>NW_010516160.1:667-4347 GCF_000687285.1 Phaethon lepturus
TGGTGTATTTGCAAAGGAATTTTTTTGACTGAATAATAATTTCCCATTATCAAAGGATGCAACACTGTGAAATTCTTGCTTTCTGGCACTTCCCTATTTCTTCATACAAGGTGCTTCACCCCCTGCCTCTATCCCAGCAAGTCTATTTTAATGACATGTATGTGGCAAAAGTCTTGTTCTCTCTTGCTTTGTGTTCGCAAACCTGATTAGTTGAGGACAGTGAGAATGGTACAGATGAGCCTCAGCACTGGTACTTGTGTGTACGGTCTCTGCATGGGAGAGCATTTACGGTCCTCAGGTTGCTTCATTAACACCATGCATTTGTAGCACCAGAGTGCTACAGGATCATCAAGTCTGGATCAGGCTCGAGCCCACAACTCCAATTCCTTGGAACTGGCCAGAAAACACATTAGATTATTTCTTCTGACTTGAATGCGAGCTGGGGGGATAAAGAGGATACTTGATCTGGCAGGAAGGCTGCTAGTATGAAGGTAACCTGTCAGTGTTTTAGGGGAAAAAAAACCCCCTTCAGCTTTAGTGAGTATCTGCCACTGACCGTGGTGTTTTTGATCCGGGTCTAAAAGCCCTAAAACCAGTTTTATGGCAGCAATGGCCTCAGGTGTTTCAGGGAAGCTCAGCTGAATAGAACCCCTGTCTTTTTGTAGGGATCTCTAATTCTGGCCAATTCACTCTCCGTGGGAATGTGTCAAGACGTGCATTTCTGGAGGGGCATTTTTCTGCTGAGCTGTGCCTTTCTCAAGGCTTTCCATACCCACTGGTAGTGACTTTGTGGAGGAAGCTGAAATAGCACAATCCTTGAAGCAGCTGTAGGAAAAGTTTGTATCAATTATGCTCTGTAGTGATCAAAGACTTTGTGCATATCTGAGACATCCATGTAAATTCTGCTATACCTCAGTGGTATATAGTTACAGCAAGACAATACTACAGAAAAACCCTTGTAAATCTTCATTCATTTTTATGGAAACACTGTATGTATTTCTCTCTCTGTTCTGCCAGATGGCCCAACTGTCTCAGATAACTTTCTCCCTTCCCAGGTAAGTGGACTAACCCTTGGTTAAGACCAGAACTGTTAAGCTTTAGCATATACGTCAAACTTGGGGAGAGTTTTAAGGGTTTCCACTTTTTTTTTTGAAGCATGGGAACTGCTATAAAAACCTGCTTTTTCCAAAACTTGATTTGAACTCTTGAGTGAAGAGAGTTGTACAGATATTGTGGTGTTTTACACACCTATAACTTAGAAATTCCTCTAAGCCTTGGTCTGTTGCTTACATCCTCCTAAGTTCCAAAAACTTTTAATAAGGTGAAATGTCTTAGAAGGGCTCGATCCAAAGCCATGGATACCACTGGCCGTTAGTTCAAATGCTGTAGGAATAAAAATGTGATTAACTTGTGTGGCTGCATCGATACTTTAATATGGTGAAGCTTTCCAGAAACCAAATGATGGATTCCTCCATTCTCACAGTCTTCAGCGATCAGACAGCTGTTCCAGCAAGTGTGAAATACAGTATTTGAATTTTGACTTTCCCTTGCCTAAATTTCTCAACTGTTTCAGCTGAATAGGTGTGCGGATTCCTCACCCTTAACTGTTAAACCTGGGCCAGGTTTTGTGAGCTGTTTTCTGCAGAACCGCAGAAGCTTTCAGGCTTCAGAATTTTTGATCTGCTCTCATCTGTAAAGCAACATGCATTCCAGTAGCATTGTGTGAATAGGCACATTAAGAGCAAATGTTGGCATCCGGGGTGAGCGAGATGACTGTGGAGCAGGATCAGATCCTCTGTGTGTGTGGAGCAATGGTATCGATTTCCGAAATCTACTGCAGGCGTTTTTGTCACTTCATTGCTGTAGTAAATCATCACCACTAAGGAAAAAAAAAACCCTCTGTACGGCTGCAGTTAGGCAAGAGCTGTGATTATTCCAGTAATGCTGGTAAGCGAATGGGGCTGGATGCCTTTGAGTTGGTGATAATATGGAGGGGGTGGGGTTGGAAGGGAGAATGGAAACAGAGATGGGTGTTTCTTTTCTCCCGTCTATATCTGAAGTGGCACAGTTTGGTCTCTGGCTTTGTTTTGCCGTAAATAGGAGTACCTGTGTTTGAACCAGGCACTTCAGCAGTTTTCTATAAAATGCTGCACTGTGTCACTGATGACCCTGGTAGCCTTCAAGGTTGTGGGTGCTATGAGTGAACACAGGGTGGATCATTAACTGAACTGGCATGGAAAAAAATTCTTAATGCCCTTTCCATAGGGAGCATGCCTGTACACGCTGGCATGTTCCTGAACAGTTTTTCTTAAAGCTTTTTCTGTATGGGATTACTGAAAGGAGCAGAACTGCAGCCTCTGTAATGGGAATCTTGAGCCTTCACATATCTGGAGGAAATGGAGGAGAAAAAAAAATAATCACTTCTTATTCTGACCTGTCTGTGTTCAACATAATCCTCCTAATTTGGAAGGATATTAATGTCTTAAGTAGGTGGACACAATGATCAGAAATGTTAGCGACATGGGGAAGGCTAATGTGGTTCTTTGGTATCAGACATGCTGAGATAAGGATGCTTATTCCTGACATCTCATTTTGCACTAATCATTCTCTTGTGCTCTCAGCCTTGCTAATACCCATTCTGCTTGGGGATTAGTGTGAGTTGGGATCAGTCTGACACTAAAGCAGCAGGCAGGTTGGCGTGAACATCTTGCAAAGAAGCAAGAGCTGGGACTGTGCACAGGTCCTGGGGAAGCTGCTCCTGAGCACCAATGTGCGCTTATGAAGGTAGCCCGATGCTGTCCTAAGAGCTATGTGATTCCTCAGGACCAGACTTCTTAGAGTGCAAGGAGATGTTATGAGTCAACTAATCCAGCAGTTCATGCCATCATTTACCTGAATGGCTCCTTTTTATATCAGAGCTGTGCCTGTTCCTCGCCCTTGGCTGCTGCTTGTAGACATCTTACTAATCTGACATTCAGCTGTCAAAATAAAGTGCCCTTTCTTGCCTTTTTTTTTCCTGAAAGGCTTTTGTCTGAGAACCCAAGAGCTCTTAAACAAATGTACTTCCACAAGGATGAAGAATCTATTTTTGATAACGTTTTTCCCTCATCAGGAAGACTGCTTAACTGAAAAGTAAATCTGATTTGATTTAAAAACATAAATTAATTCTCAGAAATATTCTATTTTGCTAATGCTGCGTTCTTTTGTGTCCAATGCTGACATCCTAGAGGCAGAAATTGCCTTGCTACGTTATACAGGCCGAGTTTGTTCTTTTTTAGCCATCGTAACCCGGTGTTTCTCCAGAGACCGTCTCCTTATCTCAGAGCATGAGAATCAAGTGCAGAGCGAGGCTAGGATATTCCGTGAAGTCTTTGTAACTAATTGTGTGTGAATTGTACATTGCAGAGATGTCCTTGCGCTGCCGATCTTCAAGCAGGAAGAACCGCAGCTGTCTCCTGAGAACGATGCCAAACTGCCTCCCTTTCAGTACGTCCTCTGCACGGCCACGTCACCTGCTGTGAAGCTGCATGAAGAAACCCTGACCTACCTTAACCAAGGTAGGGTTTGTACGACACTGAAGGAGGGCATATTTCCTGGGAACAGTTCATAAGAGAGATTGAATCCCATGAAAAAAACTTGTGCCTTACTGGGAGGGCAGTGGGATGGGACAAAGAGGGAAA
>NW_010516160.1:4378-12440 GCF_000687285.1 Phaethon lepturus
GAAAGGAGGAGTATTTAATTTTTCATATTTATATACCAGATTGTCAACTGATATAAAAAAATGAAGTACCATTGATTTAACTGTTGACTTAAAGCAGTGTTATAGAATGCCCAGTTCCCTGTGGCCAGGTACTGGCTTGATCAAAGACAATTTAAACTGCAGCCTCCTACCTTCATCTTAAAAGGCCAGATGAATTAAGCAGATTGGCAAACTTTGGGTTGGGGAGGTCTCTTAACATTGCAAGTCTCCAAGTGCTGCTGGAGGGCATTGCCAGAGGATGAGTGTGCAGGTGTCCAAGGGCTCCTCGGTGGTCTGGGCAGAGCATGACGTTGCTCCCACCATCTGAGCGATCTGGCTCTGCTCAGTCCCTAATTTTGACAAGTTGCTGTGATTCTGTGCAGTGAGGTCCTCTATAACTGAGCTCATAGGCTAATTTTTATTCCTGGATAAACAACCACTATGTGTTTCTCTAGGTTTTTTGCCCTTTGGCAGAATCTGTGTGGACGCATCTGTGGTTGGAGTTTGGCTGTCACTTTGCAGCACCTCCTGCATGTGGGTCCTGGAGGGATCAGGCGTCTCCAGGCACAGATTATGCTAAAACTTATTACACTTATTTTCTGCTAGGTTGTAAACAAGGGCATTAGCCTAGCAACAAGCTGAAGGCTGTCTGCCCTGTGTCATTGGGATCTTCTCCTGCTTCAGGACACTGCCCCAGCTCTTCAAGCTTTGTGTACTGAGCACAAAGCTCGCACGGGTGCTGCTCTGGCTAAGTTTCTCTCAAATGTTTATGCAAAGCAGAGCTCTGCCCCCCTTTTGGCTCTGACCTCAGGTGCATCTGAGGCTGCTGGATCCATGTTGCTAGCTGGTAGACCCGTGGAGCCCCCCTAGGAAGATCATCCAAGTGCTGCAGCCTCTATCCAGGGAGCCAGATGTTTCCTGTCACATAAGCTGGCACTGTGCTGTCTCACAGATTGAAAGATTCTTGAGACTTGTGACTGTCTTCCCAGTTCATCCATCCAAATACAGCAGACCCCAGGAGGTGATATGGGGCATATCAAGGGTGAGATGGAGATGAATCTTCCTGTTTCAGAGTAAAAGATTTTTCTGTTGTGAAAGGCACTTGACAGCCAAATATTTTAACATACATGAGGCAGTGCCTGCTTTTTTACCTTGTTAGGGCAAAAATTAGACAACTCTACACAATACTGTGAGTTTAAAAAAAAAACACGTGACCAGAACAGTCTAGGCTTTCCTATGCAAAGTAAGTCTGCTACTGCCTTTGCAGATAGACCATGTTGTATTAGGCTTTCTCCCGCTTACTAGCGCAAGGAGTTGTCTCCTGCTCCATCTTGACACAGTACTGACCCATTTCCTTGGCAGACCACCAATTCTTGTATATCTTCTTCATCTGTCGTTCATTCCTCAAGGTGGCAGGTGGGATGTGTCCTTGCAGAATACACCCTGGAGAGCATGAGGCTGGACAGGCCTGGAGGAACAAAGCAGGGATGAAGCTGGCAGGAGCTGTGCAGTGGGGCAGAGTTGGGAAGGGGATGGGGGAAGAAGTGGGTGCTCCTTAGTGCTGTTGACTTGCCATAGTGGATGGAAACAGCACCTCTTCCTTGAGGGTCTTTGGGGTGATTAGTGGTAAAAGGTGGTGAATCTCCTGACAGTCGAGTGGCTCACTGCTTTCTGTTCCTCTTGGCAGGAGCTTCGCATCTGCCTGCTACCTTCTCAGGAGCATCCTCACCTCATTTATTTGAGCTCCCAAGCAATTTGTCTTCCTTTTTACACTGAGATGCTCTGGGTTGCTTGAAAACCCTCTTGAAATTCAAGGGTCTCTCTGTGTAGATGGATTTTTTTTTTTCTTGATCTTTCAACGTACCTACTTTAAAAGCCATTCTGCTCCCCTTCAGCAGGTTGCTCCAGAGTCCACACCGTTGGCTGCACTCTTGCTCCCAGCATTGACCCTTCCCGGTAGCAAGGGTGTGCCTTGACTGTAAATTTGTCTGATGTAGTCTACTTTGATACTAAGTCCCTTAAACCAAAATCCCTTGCCTGTGCTAGTTAGGAAAAAGGGACTGGAGTCTGCTCCCATGTGGATATGAGCTGCTGTAAGAGGCTTGTGTGTTCATTGAAGGTAACTACCGCTGTGGGGAGAAGATGATGCTGGATGCACCTTTCAACCAGCTGTGGTCAGAGCTGGGGAGTCTAATTTCTGTTGGTGGGATATCAGTGAGGACATTGCCTGGGGTTAAAAAGAGAAGAGGATTTCTCTTGATATTCCAGGACAAAGAATCAATTTGACTTGGCAAGTAACCTCCCATTTCACCTACAGGTTTCTGTTTAGGAACTTCTACATAAAAGGGTATTCAGTCTTTTTCATGACATCTGTGTCAAAAGGATGTTCTTCATGCATTGATCTTCTGGAATAAAAAAATAGGAGGTGTGTCTGTTTAAAAGAAAACAATGAAGTGCTTGAGTCAAATTTTCATCTCCTTTCAGCAACATTTCTCTGTGAGAACCACTTTTGATTCTTGAGCTATATAGTTTCCCAGCTGATACCTGTTGTCTAGGTATTTTCCCACCCCTTCTACAAAACCAAAGGAAGGTGCTGCAACTCTTTACTTTGACCTGCTCAACACAAGCCAGGGAATCCCATGCTGATTTCAATCGTCCTGCCAGAGTCAGAGCTAAGTGCAAGTTAAAGGCCCTGACAGAAAATGAATCCCATTAACAGAATCGTGTTGTATGAGCCTGAGGAAGTATATGAGAGGGACCTCAAGGCAGCATGGGTCTCTGGAGCCAATATTCATGGCATGGCAGGAGAGCTGATTGACTCCAGAGCACTGTGACCCAGCTGCTGTGCTACAGCTATCTCAAGAAGCAATTTAGACCATTCCCTGCACCTCATTGCCTTACGCTGACTGTTAAGCAAAGGGACATCTCTTGCACCTTACCCTTTTTCTGTGCTTATCATGCTCTGGCCAAACGCTGTTACGTAAAACTTCCTTTCTTCCATGTACACTTGAGTTTTGTGATGGATTACTTTAGCAAATGGGTAACTTCATTAAAGGATGTCCCTTTACCCTGTCTGTGGTGGTGAAAGCTTCAGTCATAGCTGGCTCCTAGTAAGGCAGATACAAAGACACAGTGGTTGTCCCAGATCCAAGAAAGCAATTCACATCCATTGTGGTTACTTACTCAAATCGTGAGGACTGGGTTTGGGGTTTTCTGCTTGCTGGGTGACTCTTGCAACTTGCTGTCCAAATGTTCTTTCCTGACTCAAGATCTTCACCACTCGGTAACTGACCTTTTGTCACCGTGAAGCAGCTCTGCTCCCTGCCCTGGAATACTCGCTCCACATGTGACTGTTTCAATGGCGGTTGGTGAGTAGACCAGCTCAGGAGATAGTCTGTGTGCAGAACTGGATAGAAGAAAGGTCAGGTCTGATAGAACTACGTAGAGAGGTAAGAGTAGCAAACTGAAGGCCAAGGTGCATAGCAGAGACAGAAGAGGTAACTGGTGGAGAGATTCACGTGAGATCTGAAAGGGTTTCATATGGGCTAGGAAGGACTGTCCAGTGGCTGTGGTTGTGTACAAACAGGAGAAGGATGGTGTGGAGCATAATGACTCCTCATGAGCCTTGCTTCTTGCTGGATAGACCCAGAGAAATGGTCAGTGGCACTGAGGAGGAAGAGGTCTTTGGTCTGGGCTCTCCACAAGGGTGAAGGAGGAAGCTGAGAGGACTCCTGAGCTAGAGACCAATGTTTTCAGGAAGGGCAGGGGAAGCATTTGTGAGGGAGCATAAGGGAGTGAGCTTAGCAGTTGTGATAAGTTGACATGGGGACATTCGGCAGTGGCAGGCTCCCAAGCTTGTCTGCTCCAGTTTGAAACTGTGAGTACTCACTGGCTGCAGCTCTAGAACCAGCCTGTAAATGAAGCAACTAGAGTCAAATCCTTAGCTTAGTTTCCAAAAACTGACTCATTACACTTGTCTTTCCCTGATGTCTTCCCCTTGCCTTCCCACATTCCTTGGAAAACTGGAGCCAGAGCCCTGTTAGCCCAAACTGAACGTGATCTTAGTTTGCTAATCCTTAGGGCAATTCCTACATTAAGAGATCTTTACTGGACCTCAGGAGGATTGCTCATGCACTGGGACAAAGTATAGTGTGGTGTCTTGATACCACTCCACCTTCAGTCCATGAAACTGGTAAAGGTGCCGTGTCTTCACATCAGGAGCTGCTGCTGGCCTCACTCCTTTGGTCAGGGATCACATCTGTCAACAGAGCTACACTGTCCAGAAGTCTGCAGCACAAACATCGCCTAATGTTTTTGGAACTAGCCTGCCTTTTAGCACTATTTCCCGTGTCTCTTGTGGATAGGGATTTTCAGACAAACAATCAACCAGCAACCATATTACAAACCGCTGCTTTAGCAAGAGCGCTTGATGCAGTTGCATGTTCCATGGTCTGCAGTCATATGGGGTGTGGTTTGACCATGGCTAGTTGAAACTAGTTTCAAACACAGACAGAAATGGGAGCAATGAAGGTGGTTCCTGAAAATGCACTGGGAGGAATGCAGAGGAAACAAGCACTGTACAGTAGACTTGAATGCTAATAAATGTGAGGAAATAAAATCATTCCTTTAAAAAACAAAACAAAAAGCCAAAAAACACAAAAACCTGAAAGTCATTGCCCAAAGGAATCAACTTGTAGTGCCAGAACCACATGTGGACTGTGAGCTATTCAAGTAATGATTTTGTTTCATGACCAACATTGGGTTGGCTCAGAGCCTCAGATCTAAATTACTCCAAATAGAGGGTGGTTAAGGTTGATGGCAGGGGGTCACTGAGAGCAGGCTGTGTGACAAATCCAGCCCTGTCCCCCAGTGGTACTTCAGAGTAACTGGCTGTCACCTGCCTGTAAAGTTTTCCTGGGCTCTGTTCAGCTCTCCAGATCTGTGGTATGTGACTTGCGGTTCTTGGCTATGTGAGGATTTTAGTGTACAGCTGGTTGGGGTTAGGAAGGCTGGCCATCTCTGCTTTACAGTGTCTTCCAGGAGTCATCTTTATTGCCATCCTAGACAGTTCAGAAAACAAAAAAGCTAAAAACCCAAATCATGAGAGAAAACTGCTAACATCTGAGAAGACCTGTGATGATATTGGGAACGTTGCTGTAGAGGTGCATAAGCAACAGATGCCTCATGAAGCTGAAGATGGGCTTAGTTTGAGCCTGGATCAGAAGCGAAATGAAAGCCGCAAATTTCAGACCTCAGGTGCAAAGGCATGTATCTGGGTTCAAGACACGCGTTTATAAACTGGTCCACTTTAAACTGTGCTGTGTTTAAAATCTTCTGGGTGTTGTCCTCCATCAGCTTACTGCAGACATGTCCTGGTTTCTCCTCCAAAGAAAGGTGCAGAAAACCCTGGGCAATGAGCAGCTGAAGAGGACATTTTGAAGCTAATTGCTTGGGTAGGAGATGAGCTTGCAACAGAAGGCAAAAGAGAACCTTTGCCTCCCTTAAAAAGTCTAAAGTTCACATTCAGTTGTCTAAACTTCTACAGCCAGAGAACCCAGTTTTAAACACTGAGATTTACAGTAAATGAAAAAAGCTGTTTTGTATTGACGTTAACTCATACGTAATTGAGTTTTTATGGGGTCACAACTGTCTGAATGTTTGTAGTTTTCCTGGAACAATTCTTTATTTGCCTAAATGAAGTGTAGAGAAGGCTGAGTGACCAACTCTGCCTGGGTGTGCTTCTGGTTTAATTATAGCTCTGTTTGTGGGGATATTTTTGCTTTGTCACATGCTAAGAACTGCCTCTTTTCCTAACAATCACTGCCATTACTGACCAGGCGCTGGGTGTTTCAAGGAGCTCTGCTGCTGGTGGCCTCTCCCATGTGAACATGTGCTCCACCCTTGCCCGAGATTACCAGCACAACAATGACTTTGTGTCGTTGAGACTGTGAATTTCAGGTGCTCCCTGGTGGCTGCCCACCTATGCATCCTTGATCTCTGATCCTTGTGGGGTGCCGTACTGCTCCTTGCCCCCTTCCCACTCTGTTCCTGGGTTTGGATGGCTTAAAAAATGGCTAACAGAGCTGGTTTGTCTTTCCCGTTTCCGAGACTGGCTACTTGGTACTTTTGGTTCTTGTGGTGCACCTCTTTGTCTTTGGAGAAGGAATTTGTCTCCTGCCTGACTTTGAGGACAGCTCTGAGTAGGTTCTGGTGTCTCAGCTGAAGCCATTAATTGTGCTAGCAGCAATTTCCCCATATGTTTGGCAGTTCTGTCTTCACTTGGCAGCCCAGGATAAACAACCTTTTCTCCAAACCACACCATCCCTAAGCTCACTATGAATCTTGCTTCAGATGACAGGGCACCTCTGCATAAGTAGAGCATCTGACTTCTGTTGTCCCTGGGAAGCTAGAATCTCAGTTGTCTTTTAACCAAGAGGCTGTTTTCTATTCTTTCTGTAATCCTTTCTTCTGTTGCTAACATCTGGATGAAATTCAAATGGGATTGTGAACTTGCTGGATTGTAGCCTGTGCACAAGTCCTACTGGAAGCCCCTAGACTGCATTTTGTTCTCCCACTTCCATAAATCTTCAGTATCTGTGAAGGAAGGAAGTGCTCAGAAGTTCCTCTGAGGGTAGTGAGAAGTAAGAGAATATCTGTAAGACTTTTTTCCTTATATGCCATATCACTTTTTTACTTTCTCCCATTATCCTTATCTACTTTGAGATTCTTGTAATTATGATAGTGAATTTTTTGCCCGTGTTTTTACAGCATTTGATGTCTGTATCGAGGTACCTATCAATCTGACAAGATGTGGAAATTTTTCAACTATCTTTCCCTAACTTGCGGTGTCCTAAAAAGATCACATTTGAGGTAGCAATAAGAAGCTTGGGAAACACTGTAGGTTTGACATGATTAGCTGTTTTTATAGGTGTAATGTATGATACCGTCTTTCTAAAGAGGCTGGGAAAAAAATGCCTTTTTTTTTTTTTTCAATCCCTTTGCTTCTTACCAAGTATTTATTATGTGTTCCTGAAACTAGACAGCAAGTACTTGAGCAGTGTCATTCCTTTTGTCCTAGCTCAGTGCCACATTTGTGACCTGTGTCAAAGGTACAGTCTGTTTGGATGGGGCAGTTGTCAATCACATCTTCTCCCTGCTCTGTGATGGGCACTGACTGAGTACCCAGGTGTGGGAGTGGGACATGCTTTCTCCCAGTTTCTTACTGCAGAAACGTGCTGAAGGAAGTGACTTACTTGAGGGCAACTGAGGGAGCTGCTGGGTGGGGTCAGGAGTCGTACTCAGCTCTTCTGCATCCCTCTTCAGCACCCTCACTCGGGACCATTCTTCCTAGTTATCTGAAACGCAAGTAAATATTACACACAAAGCTACTCTTACAGAGCTATAAAACCTGTTGTCCAAATTGACTCAGAACAGGTTGAAACCAGAAAAAGCCTGTGTTTTTTACTTACATAGAGGGGGCTGAGGTTTTCTGAGCTAGGCAGATGTGGCTAAGATAGTCCTGGGTGTTTCAGGTACGTGATAGAGAAGTGGAAATACAGGAAGGAATTATTTTCACAGGGCAGATATTTTTTCAGCTTTCCGTCAGAAGTCCGTAATTTCTTCACTGAATGATTTTTTAATAAAAATTAAAGTTTATTCCATGGCTTAGATTAGGTGGGGTCCAACAAAATGGATGAGGTCTAGGCAGGAGAAGCCCAAATGCGTACAGTGAACTTAGCAACTGGGAATGTTTCTGTGTCTACTGGCTGGTTTTGTGTCCTTGATTCAAAGTTAGACTGTAGTCTTGGAGGAATTAAATGTGCGTCCCACTTTTTTGAGTGGAAACCATTGTGAATGAGGAGTGTTTCTATTAGTGCCTGTTAGCTATGAAGTGTCACCACTGTAAAATAGACCATCTTCAAAAGTCTGGGAAGAGTAGGGCTCAGCCAAATGGTCATATAGTAAATGAGCACTGAAACTTTCCGCCAGCAAACTTGGCTCTGAGGCATGTGTTTGGCTTTCCCACAAGAAAGAGGTAGGGAAA
>NW_010516160.1:12471-14670 GCF_000687285.1 Phaethon lepturus
AAGAAACCCCATTGAGTTGGGGTGGATTGTAAAAGGAGGAAAAACATAGGAAGAGACATGATGACAGTGCAGCTCTATGGTGTGGTAGTAGAATAGTCGTTGAATTGGTCTGCTGTGTTCCAGTAGTCTTGCCACCCCTGGTGGTAGTTGCAAACAGGGCAACTATCTCGGTGTTGGACTCAGAAGATGGGTACCAAAACACAGTGAAGCTAAGGTGGCTTTGCTGCAAAGGGAAACAGGCAAGAGGCAGGTGAAGGGCAAGACTGTGAATACGAAAGCAAGGCATGTGTAAACTGCGGTTCTTAATGAACAGTATGAGCAAATCTGGAAGGAGACCATACAAAAGAAGGGTCTGTAAGCATTGGTCATGACTGGGCCGCTTGATATGGATACAATCTGGACACTGAATACCAGAAACTGGGAAGTTATGGCCAGGAAGAGGCTGGTTGTATCCACCCTGCTTTATCCTCGGGCGCTTAGAACTGGGTGCTGTGTTGAAGATGAGATGTGGGGCAAGATGGGCCTGCAGTGTAGGATGACTCTTGTGTTCCTTTGCATTTCCTGGCCCACAGTTGGTCCTCCTTTGTAGGGTTTCCATCTTCCTAGCATAGTGGGAGCTTTCAGGGTGGCCTATTGTGTAGCTGGTGAGTTCATAATATCCACTGGATAAACATCTCCTACAGCATCTTGTCAAAATCAGGCTGCAGTAAGCAACTGCAGAATATCTACCGCCATTTGTGGCCTGGGGAGGGAGGATTCTGCCCTTGCTCCTCGTCCTGCAGAGTGTCAGCACATGGGACACTTCAGCAAGTCTTATGCTAAGTTTTATTTTTGCTGTTGTCTGGCTAAAAAGGTGTGGGCAATCAAGCAAGCAAGTTCAGATGCCAGCTCTGTCACTCTAGCCTGTTTACTCTGGAGGTTCATTAATCTTTCTTGTCAGAAAAATCTTTGTGCGTGCCTGATGCCCTGAATAGTTGCATTTGGCTGTTTCAGAGGTGACCCTCCTGCTTGCTGGATGTGCTTTGGTTTGGGGGGATAAATGCTTGCCTTTTTTTTTTTTTTTCTTCCTCCCCCTCCTTCTGTGTGCTGCATTCAACTGTCAGCATTCCTTTGCCTTTATCTGTGCGCTATTTAGGATGTCCATATAAAGTTGCTAAATGGAATTTTTATTGGCCAGCTTGGCTTAATAATCAAACAGTTTCCAGGCTGGTTCTGTCTAGTGCTGTGTGGATCCATTCTGAGAAAGAGGACTTGCAGTTGGTTTTTTTTTTCCTTTCTTTCCACAGACTTTTTTTGAGGATATTGCTTAGTCCAAGGTTAGGGTTTAATTAATTGCTGGAAAGGCAAGCAGACTACTTGGCTAGATTAAGTAAAGGCCTGAGTCATACCAGTCTGGAACGTCAGCATGCTAATTGGAAATTAGTGTATCGTATCGGTCTATCGTGCAGAAAACCACAAAATGCGTAGTGCAAGTGGCCCTTGAAACGTAACACCAAAACAAAAGAAAAGCAAGCAGGATATTGTGGTTGTGTAGTAAATAATCTTTGAAAAAATGTAACTTTGAGCTTGAAATAATGGTAATCTTTTATAATCAGAAATTGCCTAAAATTCCTGATGGCTGACTAAATTCCAGCAATGAAATCAGTTAAGCTGTTATGGCTTGTACCTTTTGAGCGTGTGAAAGCATTCCCGTGTTGAGCTAAATTATTTTTCATCCATAGAAAATTGTTGGCTTTCAGTTCTTTTGTCCCCAAACTGAGCGGTCATGCCTGCATTTAGTGTGCGTTAATTACCAAGGACAATAAAAGTTAAGAAGGTAAAGAGTCTATAAATCCTCTTTAAGATAGATGCAGTTGCTTTATGAATCACCAGGCAGGAACTCTCTGGACCTGGGTGGTTACTACTTCGCTGGATACTACTCTTGTTTGTAAAGCAAAGTTGCTCAAACCCTACCCTAGGAGGAGATTGCATAAATTTGCTGTTGCTCAGGGAATGTCTGCTCAAAATACAAATTACAGCGTATCATCACCCGCCCAGGTTTTTATTGGTGCCCCTGAAGCTTTCAGTGGAGCTGGGAGACAAATTGCATCTCAGGAATGTAATGTGGTTTTCTCAATACTTGCGACCGTTCGGTTCCCTGCCTGAGGCGGGGAAGCGGGGCGGTGGCACGGGCTGGCGAGGGGAGCGCCGGCTCGCGCA
>NW_010516161.1:0-427 GCF_000687285.1 Phaethon lepturus
TATTAGCAAACAAAGTCTGGAGATTGCCAGATGGGATGGTGTGAAGCTTTGGAGCTCCACCACGTGAGGTCTGGGTACTGGAGACAACTGTCAGACTGCCTCCTTCCCGGGAAACGAATGTTAGTCGATATCCTCTACCAGCCGCAGCCAAAACGGGGATCAGGGAAGTAATTAAAGACCTGGAAGCCCGTGGTATTATAACCCAGACACACTCACCCTATAATTCTCCAGTATGGCCAGTACGTAAACCGGATGGTAGATGGGGACTCACAGTTGACCACAGGAGGCTTAATAACAACACCATGCCACTCACAGCCACTGTACCTAACATTGCTGACCTGGTCACCAGGATTCAAGCTAAACATTATACATGGATGTCCACATTAGATGTTAAGAATATGTTTTTTATGATTCCTCTTCAGGAGGA
>NW_010516162.1:0-4233 GCF_000687285.1 Phaethon lepturus
GTGAGTGCGCGGTGCATTGCCCATTCCCCTCCCCAGCACATCGAGAGCGACTCTGGCAGCATGCTGCTCTCCCCCTTCCCCATCCTCGCTCCGCACCCTTAAAAACATAAACCAAAGCAAAATGCAACATCAGGCTGCCCTGCATGCTCGGTGCCAGCCCCCGGCTCCCCGCGGCCCCGCGCTGCAGAGCTGCAGCAGTCCTGCCGCTGCCAGCCTGCGAGCAGAGATTTCGGCATGATAAGTGACGGCTTTCAGATGTAAACAGCCCTGTTCATTTAACTTCCCTTAAAACCTGAACAAAACGGGGAAAATGCGTGTCTGCGCCAAGCCAGGGAGGGCAACCGTGGCCAAGAGGGTGTATCTGTGGCTTCCCAGGAGGGTTTGACCACCAAAGAGGGAGCCAACAAAATATTAAAAAGCCATAAACCTATCTGGAGAGTGTCACTGAAACCCCTTTTGTCTTATTTAACAACAGCTTCATGAAAAGGAAAGAACAACGGGCGATCTCAGCGCAGAGCAGGACTCAGCACGGGCGACGGGCGGGCGTCGGGGCGGCCCTCGAACCCAACAGCATTGTGACGGAGCCGACCCTGGCCCTGCTCCTCGGTCCTTCCAAACACTCGGTGCAGGGATGAATCCTGCTGCACACAGGGAACTGGAGGACTCGGCGACTGCACGAGCTGCGTCTTGCTGCTGGAGGGCTGGAGCTGCACAGCGCTGCAGCCAGCCCGGGCTTTGGGACGGGCTGCCCGGCTCCCTCGCTGCCTTTGAGCGGCAGCGGCAGCACGTAGGAGTTAGGAAAAGTGACTCAGAAATAGGAGTTGGCAGAATTTTCCATGGGAATAAAAGCCTTCGCTGAAAAACGCAGCTTCTGATCAACCGCAGCAATTTGCAAATTCGGATCAAACGCTGCAGACCCCTTTTTGGGCCAAACATGTCTGAAGTCCAAATGGGCTTTTAAAGTCAAGCAGGAGGCTTTGATTATGCATCGCCAGACAGCAGTTTGAACCACCAAACCATTGAATTAAATTTAATAATGACAGACACCCAATTGAAATGCTTATTCCAGCACAAACCAGACTGGTTCAATTTTTAATGTTTCACAAATAGGAAAAAACCCCATTTTTTTCTTTTCAGGTGACCACATGCTAGTATTATCTTTTTTCCCTCTGTTTTTCCAGGCTGTTGATTTCTCTCCATATGGTCCTGACGGGACACAGGACAGAACAGAGAAAGGAGCTTCCCTGGGCTTTGGGGCAAAGATGTTTTCTTCCTCCAAATGAGAGTGCTGGAGTTAGTTCATCTCTGCCTTTGGGAAAAGCTGGTTAAAATGCAAAACCCCCTTTTATGCTGATTACAAATTCCTCACTGATGAAGGCTTTTCAATTCAAAGCAAGCGTTATTAAGTCTCACAGAAGCACGGTGGTCTGTCTTCATGCAAACAATTTTCCCGGCTTGAACCTGAAAACAGACTTGACTCAGCTTTGGTCAACAGGAAGGACAAAGCTGCTCACGCTCCGACCTCACACGCCAAGTTTAATCTCGGAGTGATTTTTTTATGACCGGTTATAAATGCCACAAAATATGGTTTTATAATAGTCCCTGGGATAGGCTTTTAAAGCTGATGGGTAGCTCTGGAGCCTGGATAGGGTCAGGAGATATCAGAGCATTTATAAGCTGCTGGAGGGGGAAGCTGGCATTAATTCTGAGTAGAGTTGGTGAATAATTTATCACAAGTAATTTATTGACTAAGTTTGTCTCTTTTCCCTGTCTGGGTGAAAAGCACCCTGGTGCAGAGAGCCAGCACAAGACTTAGGCACCACTTAAGTCCCAATTAAGCCCTTTGTGAATTGTCTGGGAACGGATCCCAATTTTCCCATATTTATTTGTTATTCAGAATTACCCGCCAAACAGAGCCGACACATAATTCCTGCCCTGCAGCGTGTTTGCAAACAGTTCCTGGGGAGCACCCACTGTGAGGACTCCAGCCGGTTTGAGGGGGCATGGGGGTTACCCAGGCCCCCATCCCTCCCTGACTGGGGCGGTGTAATGTGTGGGACCCCCTTTGCCACGTCAAGGAGCCCCACGCGCTCACCGCCGCAGGGAGCGCGGCGGGGGGAAGGCAAAGGGTGCCGTCCCCCTGCTCCGAGGTGCGACCAGAGCAAATTTCTCAGCTGTTTATTGCCTTCCTAAAACCCACCCATTGGAACAGCCTTTTACAAAACTGACTATAAATATATTTATCGCACAATACGCTCTGCCGTCAACAACGGCTAAACCTGCACACATATTTCACTGCCTATGAGCTGGCTGATGTCCTGGAACGGCGTCGGGCATTTCAGCAGCGGCCTCGGTCCAGCACAGGAGGGATGCTGGAAGGGACACGCGCGGAGACCAGCATGCAAAGGCCCCGTGGGATACGGGGTGCCCAGGGAACGGCCGTGGGATGGCACAGCAGGAGGGTGAGGGGGGACACCCGTGGGGCAGAGATCACCTGGAACAGCTCTGCTTGGTAAAGCTCATGACTCAAGAGCATCGATAAACCAAGCGTAAACTCAAACCCAAAGCCTCCGTGCAGAGCCTTATTGACAGAGACCATCTCCCTTCTTAAGGAAAAGTTTTAAACTCATCTAATTTTAATGCTTTTCCTGATGCACTCCCAGCAAGCAGGGACAGCACCCTGCGCCCGGCGGCAGCCGCGGTTCTCCTCCTCATGGCTGTCCCCAGCCAGGGCTGGGCCGAGCTGCTGCGTTCGGTGCGGAGCCCAAGGGAGGGCATTGCCCCCGAGAGCAACAATTTCGTTTCCGGGAGGAGAACCAGAGTCACGGGTACCTGCCACGCACACCGAGCGGAGGAAGAGCGCCCATCGCAGGGGGGGCTCACACCTCTCCTTCGGCAGGGCAGCAAAACAGCCCCGTGGTGCGTCTCCTCGCAAAAGGGATGCAAGAGCAAGGAGGGAAGGTGGTGGCCAGATTGTGTGCAAGGAGGGGACCACACGGGCCCTGGGCTGGCATCTCCGCTCTTTAGGAAATCAGCCACGTGCCAACAGGAACACTATCACGTTTGTAGCTTTTAGGACAGAAGGGAAGAGGCCCTCGTGACCAGGGTCTACCCTGAAGGTGATTTAGGAGATGCATCGTCTGCTGGGAATAAAGAGAGGGAGGGAGCCTTGTGTTTGGGCTTCCCTCCGTTTGGAGAGGTGCTGGTGGTGTGAAGTTCCCAGCCTCTCAGGTGCCCACCTGCTCTGGACCTCGCTAGCATCCCCCATCCCTCTCCTAGCCGGGAAATTTAGGATCGCATCCCTGAATGACAGTGATCAGCTACAGCAAGGAGCAGGGACAAACCCTCTGCCGCTGTGACCCAGCACGGCTCGTCAAAGCCGCAGGAGCCGCGTCTGGTTAGAGCGGCCGAAGCTCTGCTCCGCGCTGGGGAGCGGAGCCTCCACGGCCCCTCCTGTGAAGCGTGGCGAGCAGAGGGGCTGCCCCGGCTCCCCGGGGGGGTAATTAATACACAGCGCCGTGGGGGGAGCGATTTCCTGATGCTCCGATGCACCTAGCGAGGTGGGATGGGTTTAGGTCAGGGTCCTGCCTAACTCACCACCCCTTCCCCTGCACCAGAGGGATTGTGCAGGCTCTGCGATGGGTGTTGGCACAGCTCGGCTCCAGCAGCTGATGCTGAGCTCCTTGGTTTACATTGCAGAAGATAAAAAAAGGTCCCACCCAAAGGAAGGGGTTTAAAATGGCTGAGGAGCAGAGGCTCGTCCCCAGATTTGGCCCTCAGCCCTGCTCTGCACAGCCACTTGCGCCAGCACCAGCTGGGTGCCAAACCAGCCCCCACCGCCCGCAGAGAGGACGCAGGGTGCTGGGGTAGCAGCGCGCGGCGCTGGCTCTGCGCCGGCGACAGGAGAGCCAGGAGCACCGGGAAGAGCTGTGTCCCCAGCGGAGAGGCAGCAGGACCAGGGTCCTCTGCCACGGGGAGCCAGGAGGGGAGCTGGATGACTGTGCCCCATGTCCCAGGCGTGAGCACCAGGGGCCGATGGACACCCACGAGAGGGGAAGCCCCACAGCAGGGAGCCGTGGGAAACCTGCACTGAGCCACATCCCGTCGCCCCACGGCTGCACCACGCTTCGGCTTTGAGACAGAACAGAGACGTTTGCTTCCCAGCCTTGCTACGAGCTCTGCCTGCATCTAGGCTGCGGGATCAGGGCTGCTCATCCTCAAAGCAGCGGCAGG
>NW_010516162.1:4321-4648 GCF_000687285.1 Phaethon lepturus
CGGAGCCCCCAGCCCCGGTAGAGCATGGCTTGAGGTGCTTCCTCATGGCCAAAGGCGATAGCAGCACCTACCTGCAACTTCCAGCAAAATCCTCTCTGGGAGCACTGCTCCAACGGTCTTTTTCCCACCCCACAGCACCCAGCGCTGAGCACCCTCTCCTGTCCTCCTGGGTCCCACTCCCAGGCTGGGACCAGCCCTGGGGGGCAAAGGGCTTCATGGGAGAGGGGCATTGCTCAAATCTCAAATCCCTTTTCTTTCAGGCTCTGGCAGAAAGCAGAAGGTGGGGAGGGTCCAGCGCCTGCCCGAGCGCTGGGGAGAGGCGAGGAC
>NW_010516163.1:0-237 GCF_000687285.1 Phaethon lepturus
CGGGGCAGAAAAAATGCGTGGCTTTCGTTTCCCTCCCAGCAGCACTGCCTTCAGCCTTCTTTCTGTTTTCTTAAGAGTTGTTTGGAGGGGTTTAGGGTTTGGTTTTGTTTTGGTGTTTTTTAGTTTTGTGGTCTAGGTTAGTGCCTTTCCTCTCCCGTCGGGTCTGGCCTTGAACATGCACCGTGTCCCCTCGCTCTGTTCCCAGTGCTGGAGTGCGTGGGGCTGCCATGAGCATAA
>NW_010516163.1:305-752 GCF_000687285.1 Phaethon lepturus
GGCCCGTGCCAGGGGCTGCTCCGGCAGGGAGGGGGGGGGTCCCTGCCTGCGGGACGCTGTGTCTCTGGGCAGGTGCTTTCCGCCTCGCTGGCCGCAGGAGCCGGGAAGCGCCTCCTCGTTCCCAGCATTGTTTGCGGATCCGATATTGCTCTCCCTGCTCTGGCTGGCCGGAGGGGCGGACGTGGGGCAGCGGCCTGCCGTGAGCCGGGGACGGGGAGGCCTCGCTGTGCTCTCGCTTGCTCTGTGGGAGGGCGAGACAGTGCAATATATTTTTTAAATCTCCCAGCGGTTCAAAACATCTGTCTCTTTCCATGCTGGGGAGCGGGAGGTGGAGGTGGGGATGCTCTTGCACTTTCCCTCTTCCCGTGTGTTGAGGCCAGGGTGGCCCAGCCGGGGGTACTGGTGGTGCAGGCTGTGATGGGAGGAAGGAGCCCGGGGTGGTTCTGA
>NW_010516163.1:919-1291 GCF_000687285.1 Phaethon lepturus
CTGCCTCCGAATTTAAGGGGCTGGGGGGTGATAAGCTGGCCTGGCAGTGCTGCCGAGGGGGGACGGCTCAGCCTCTTTCCCCCAAGTGGAGGCTGGGGATGGTTTCTTTGCGCTGTTTCCAGTCGCGTCGTTGTACCACCTGGAAATGCCAGCGGCAGCATCCCACTGCCGGAAGGTCGGGTTTGTGCAGCACGTGGCAGTGGGGAACTCCGGGCTGGCTTCTCCTGGGAATGGCTGGGGCGCCTGGAGGAGCATCCCTGGGGTGCTGGGCAGGCAAAGGAGTCACTGTCCTGTCCCCGCAGCCTTCCTCCCCCAGCACAGCAGGGCGGGGGAAGCACTGGCTGTTTCTTCCCCTTTTTTAATTTCCCTTCC
>NW_010516163.1:1329-3940 GCF_000687285.1 Phaethon lepturus
GGGGATGGCTGCGAGGTGGAGGAGGCAGGGCCAGGGGCAGCTCCCGCTCTGTGGCGTGCCGGGGGAGGAGAGAGCCAGGGGAGAAGGTCCCACACCACCATACCCTCGTCCTCCTGCGCTTGTGGCTTCAGCAAACCTTCTTCAAATGGGGGCCGGCATGTCTTCCTCCCCACGTTCATCTGCCGGTGCTGCAACTCAGAGGCCCCTGCAATAGATGCCATCCCCTGGGACACAGCCGGCACATGGCACAGTGACATCCTTGTCTTGCCAAGGGCCTGATCCAAGCTGGCGGAAGGGCAGCAGCTGGCTTTGGAAGTGGTTGGTGCTCCTTAGCTGGTTTTTTTTCCCCACGTGTCTCTATCCAATACGCCCAGCTTCAGGCAGAAACGCTTCCTTCCCTTGCTTTCTGGCTGCATTTCCTGGAGCATTAGTGAGAGTAGGACTTCTTACCCCTTCTTGAGTAATTTAGTTGCCAAATTTCATCTATTATTATTATTTTAAACAAAAAAAGATTTTCCAAATGGGATGACAGGCAACAACCTGTTTTTTAATAAGCCTGAAAACCCTGGCCCCAGTGTCGCAGCCAGCACTTTGCACCTGGAGCACCTGGATAAGCTGTTCAGCAAAAAAACAACTGGTCCTTTCTAGTCCAAGTGACCCATTTGGCCATGTGTGAACTGCCAGCTCCTTGCTGCCTTTCCTTCTCGTGTGGCTCAGGGATGTGGGTGGGAGCCCAGATGCTGGTGCTGACAGTGGCTGCTCCAGCTCTGCGGTGGTGCAGGAGCTTCTCAAGGTCCAGAGCTGGGCACAGCAAGGCAGGAGCCATCCCCTGTGAAGTCCTCACAGCTCAGTCTGTGGTGGAATTGTCCATCTCTTGGCTTTTAATTTGCCTGCTTTGCAATCGCTGCGCTGGGGAGGGAGCCGTGGCAGGGTCGGGGGCAGTGGGCTCTCCCCGGAGATCATCATCCTGAACGCTGAGGCTGGGGCAGCACCCAGCCCTGCTTGGGAGCATCACAGCGGTGCTGTGCCCATGGCACTTGCAAGGGACTGGCTGCCCTGCAGAGCCTCCCAGGGCTCTGTTCGACGGGTGAGCAGCGGGTGGTCTCTGAGCCCCCCAACATCACATGCATAGGTCTGCAGAAAGCTGGTATTTCCAGCCCCAGCTTTTTCTTGAGACACAGAGAAGGTCATCGGAGTCCCCTTGGTAGCGGTGGCAACGGTGGGCAATGATCCCACCCAGTGGTGTGCAGCCACCCCGTGCCTTCGAGTCCCGCCTGCGGCTGCACGTCGAGGTGTCCTCTGTCATGCCGGTGCAGACCATGCGTTTCCCACAGGGCAGCCGGGCTGCTACTCCTGGGAGCTGCGTGTTGCTCCCAAGTTTAATTTTCTGTGCAATTTTATTCTTGGAGATAACGCTCCCCGCGCGTTCTCTGGGGTTACATTTGCTCATCCACCCCGTGCCTTCGAGTCCCGCCTGCGGCTGCACGTCGAGGTGTCCTCTGTCATGCCGGTGCAGACCATGCGTTTCCCACAGGGCAGCCGGGCTGCTACTCCTGGGAGCTGCGTGTTGCTCCCAAGTTTAATTTTCTGTGCAATTTTATTCTTGGAGATAACGCTCCCCGCGCGTTCTCTGGGGTTACATTTGCTCATCTGGCTCCCACCATAAGAAATGAGCCCTCGTGGGTAGGCGAGGTGTGAGGGAAGCTGGGGACGTGGTGCATGAGCATCCCATGGGGCTCTGTGGGTCGGTACCTGCGCCAGGGACCTGAGCAGGGCTCCGTCTGCAGGCGTGGGGAGGGGGAATGGATGGAAAGAGGCCCTCCATGTCCATGATCCCAATTCCCAATGTGGTCAGCACCAAGGAAGAGTTTATGGTTTATGGAAGAGACATGGTGAAAGTCCCTCCTCTCCTTTTGCAGCAGCTTGCTGGGGACCTGCAAACCTGTGTGTGCCCACCCTGTGGGTGCTGGTGTGGGGAGAGCTGGAGCTCAGGGTGGGGAGACCATGGTCCTGTATCCCGGGAGATGCTGCAGTTATGCTGTGTAGGGTCAGTTTCCCTGTCAGCTCCGGGCACGGGTTTGGGATCTGTGAGCGGTCTCAAGGTTCTGGATAAGGGACCCTGGCATAGCCCCAGGCCTAGGGGGGGTCCCCCCAGCCGCCATGGCCCCGCAGAGCCACCCCCTTCCCCAGTGACCCCTCGCTCCCCAGGGGCACCTGGGCCCTTCCCGCAGCGCGCAGGGGAAGACGAGTCCGGGATGTTTGCCTGAAACAGCTCTTCTGGGCCATGGGGGTATTAAGGGAGGTAATCGGCTTAGCTCTGCCGCGCATTTACGGTGGGGCGCTGGGGATGGGAGGGGTATGCGGATGCTGGGGGCAGGAGGGGTGACAGCATGATAGGGGCACTGGGGACAGGGAGGCTGATGGTGCTGGGGACTAGCGGGGTGGTGCGGGTGTTGGGGATAGGAGGTGTGACAGGGTAGCAGGAGTGCCAGGGACAGGAGGGGTGACAGTGTAGCAAGGGTGACGGGGACAGGAGTCGTCACGGGGTGGCCAGTGTGCTGGGAACAGCGGAGGTACGGGGACACCGGGGACCGGAGGGGAGATAGCATGG
>NW_010516163.1:4177-4399 GCF_000687285.1 Phaethon lepturus
TGGATAGGAGGGTTTATGGGGGTGCCAGGGACAGGAGGGGTGACGGGGTGGCCTCCCCCCAGGCACTGGGGACAGGAGCTTCCATTGGTCCCACCCCTGCATTAATTCCATAAGCACAGTGCCCTGGTTCTTTTGCCCCATGGGGGGCACTGGGTCTGGTCCCCGATGGGTGCAGTGACTCCCCCAGGCCGGCTGCCCCCCAAAGCCCCGGGGCCCAGCCCC
>NW_010516163.1:4453-5457 GCF_000687285.1 Phaethon lepturus
GGGCTCCCCCCCCCTGTGTCGGGCTTTGGGTGGCCGCCGCTGCCGCGGGGGTGACCAGCGCACCAAATGGCGGAGCAGGCCTGTAATTAGCCGCTTCATGAGCTAACGGTAATTGCAACGGGAAGAAACTGGCCTTTAAGTGCCTGGAGCGCTCTTTGAATTGGAGGAAGGAAACGCAACGGGACCATGTCCTGGTCCCTGCCCCTTCCCGCCCTGGAGCACCGCAGTCTGGCACCTGCCCGCCCTAACCAGTGCACCCAGTGGCATGTTGCTGGGGTCTCTCCTGCACGGATGGAGACGGGCAAAGCCTTTGCAGGAGGGAATTTTGCTCTTTGGGGGGGGACCCATCACTTCAGGCAGGTGACACGAGAGGTGACATGTCAGCTGGCGTGCTGGCGTGGACCCTGGCTCGTCCCCCAGGCTCCTGGCCCCTGTTCCCTTCCTATAGAAGGGAGATGGCGATAGAGGTGGAAGGCAAAAGGTGAAAAAGGCACTGCTCTTGCTGTGCATGCATAGCACCCATGGGTGCTGCCTAGGCTTGGCTCGGGGTCTGCAGAGGAGCACTCCTGGGGATCCCGTGGTTCTCGCGTGCGGGAGGAGCAGCTCTGCCTCAGGGAGCTCATCGTCTCGCATCTGTCGGGGATTATTCCCCACCCGCCCACTAAGCCGGGAGAGAGGGCGGCCCCGGTGAGCTGCCGGGAATGTGACCCATCCTGCGGCCGTAATTCTTGGCTTCCTGGCTGGACAGGTTTCCCTGAGCTGTCTGCCTCCTGCAGGGAATAAAACCTAAAAGAAACCTCTGGGTCCGGCTGTTTTGGCACTGTCTGCAGCCCTTTTCCAGGAGCCCCGGGATGCTGCAGTCACGAGCATCCCCAGGATGCAGCTGTGCACCCCACAGACCCATTTTCTGGGCTCACAGGGTCCCCTCAGTTTCTGGGCTCTCTGCCCCAGTGGGACACAATGTCCCACAGGTCTTTATCGCTGGTGGTGGCTGAGTCAGCGTG
>NW_010516163.1:5593-5915 GCF_000687285.1 Phaethon lepturus
TGTTGGAAAGCCGTAAGGGTCGGCCCCTATAGCCCCCTGGACCTGCTGATGAGTGGCCATGTCCCCAAACCCCCATCTCAGCGTGACGGGCTGGTGGGAGCGCTGAGGCCAGTGCCAGGCGTGGGGCGGATGGTGCGGGCAGGATGGATGGACTCCCCACTGCAAGCAAAGCCGCCTTGTGCTGCTGCTGCCGCCTCTGAGCTGCCCGAGGGTGTTTAATCATCAAAATCGTGCTGGTGCATCTTTACCAAAGGCTGCAAAATGTCTCCCAGTGGCGTGGGACGGCAGCGAGGTGTGGGAAGGCTTTGGCTTTGCCAAAGAG
>NW_010516164.1:0-217 GCF_000687285.1 Phaethon lepturus
CTCTGCGCGGCGATTGGTGGAGCACGGCAACAAGGCCACGCCTCCCCGCCCGGCAGACAGGGGTTCCAGCGGGGTTGCCCGCTTCCCCGAAATTACGTCAGAGGGGCGGAGCCAGAGGGGGCGGAGCCAGAGAGGACCAGAGGGGAGGGGATGGCAGCACCGGTCCGGGACGGACACGGACAGCCCGTGGGGACAGGGACGGGCTGCCGGGGCAGAG
>NW_010516164.1:596-869 GCF_000687285.1 Phaethon lepturus
GGGGCGGGAAAGGGGACAGCCCAGCTGCCACCACGTGGCTCAGGAAAGGCCTCCCCACAGGGCCAAGGTCCCCGTGTCCCAGGGCAGGGCAGCCCTGCATCGACCTGGCACCGGCCCCCCCAGACGGGGATAGGGACTCGAAGCCAGTCACCGCATGGGACCTTTATTCAGACGATGAGGACAGGGCCGCTGTGGGCGGTGGGGGCCGGCGGGGGGTCCCCGTCCGAGGTGAAGTAGCTGATGAGCGCCCGCACCCCGGCCTTGAGCCCCGGC
>NW_010516165.1:0-976 GCF_000687285.1 Phaethon lepturus
CCTGGGGTAGGCGGGTTGCTCTCATCCCTCTCATAGTTCTCCAGCACCTGCCGAGGGGACGGTGAGGCCACCAGTGGCCAGGGGATGGAGGCAGGGAGGGACAGATGGACAGATGGGGACTTGCCTGTATTTTCTCCCTCAGCTCCTTGTTCTGCACAGTGAGGGACTGCACCTGCCCCTGCAGCGTGGCCAGCAGCTCCTCGGCCGAGGGGCTTAGCGTCTTCTTGGAGAGCAGCAGGTCTGCCCCTGCGGGGTGCGAGGACTTTGGTACCATGTCTGCCCACGCCCCCACTCCCTGCTGTGGGGTGCCTCCTCCCCGTGGGCTGCTCAGCCCCACAGGGGCCTTGGCAGGCAGGCAGAGCCCTACCTGGGAACTCAAGCGGCTCTCCCTCCTCATCCTGCAGTGTCTCAATGTCATAGCTCGTGTTCTCCCTCTCATTCTGGGGGTACAGAGTGACAGGCTTCAGCCCCCGTGCACCCCAGCCGCTGGCACTGCCAGCTGCTACCTGCACCTACCTCCAGTGAGGACCAGCGGCTCCTCTCACCATCCCGTGCCACCAGCTGCTCCTCCAGCTCCTGGATCTGTGGGGTAGGACACAAGCATGGGGTCCTGTTCGCTCCCACCAGAGTCCTGACGACATCCCCAGCACCAGGACCCCTCAGAGAGCAGAGGGCACTGCTTCCCCGGCCTCACCTGCTTCTCCATGAAGCGCAGGGAACCCTCGTCCATCTCTGCCCGCTAGCAGGACACGGAGAGAAAACAGGAAGAGATAAATGCTGTCCCCAGCCTGCCATCCCCTCCGCCCCCTAGGGATGCGGTGGCATCTCCCCCACGACCCTGTGGCTCACTGGTACCTCCCGTCTCTGCTTCTCCTGCTGCTCCAAGCCCCGGATCTTCTGCAAGAACTGGGCCCGCTCCTGCCGCAGCCGTACAATCTCCTCATAGGCATCTCGGTCTTCCTGCAGATGAGTGGCC
>NW_010516165.1:1076-6776 GCF_000687285.1 Phaethon lepturus
TTGGCCCCCTCCTGCCCATCCTCACCAGGGGGGCTGTGGCAGGCTGAGCCCAGCCCAGCTCAGCAGTGGCTCTCTGGGCACCATGGGCTCTCACCGGCGAGCCAGGCGCCGGGGTGTGCAGGGTGCTTTCTGACACCAGAGAGAGAAGGAAAGGCTCCGGCAGGGCCCAAACCCCCCAACGCCAGCACAACCCCTCAAGTGAGAGGTGTTTTGGGGCTGAAAGGGGCTGATAGCCCCTGCCCTGCCGACAGCAGGGACTCGGGGTCTGGGGTGCTGTATGCACCCCGGGAGTGGGGACAAAGCCTCTGTTGCAGCTCAGGCCAGCCCCTAAGCATCGCCTCCACTGCAGGGAGGAGGGCTGCTATGCAGCCCCCCGACAGGGCAAAACTGGAGAAGTTTGCCTGAGCAGGCAAACAGGTTCGGCTGCCCTGTGCCTGCCAAGCCGGGTGTGGACGTGGAGCTAAGGGGGACTCCCCTCTCACCTGGCTGGGGATGCCCAGGGGAGGGAGAGGGGCTTTCCTCTTCCTTGGGGTGCTGTTCTTCTCCCTGGCGGATGACTGGCTGGGTGAAGATGTCTGCGGAGACATCCGGGCAGAGGGGACATCACATATAAAGTGGCCTCCCTTCTTCCTGACCCATCGCCACCTTGGAGAGGCCCAGGGCTCCTGGGCACCCCCACCCCTGGCTGGGGCCAGCCGTGATGAGAGGTGGGCAGCCAGGCAGCCCTTACCTGGGACGTCTGCTCAGTTGACTCCTCTTCTGCGGGGCACAGTGGGAGGAAAGAGAAATTGAGGAGGTTTAGGGTATCGTAGGGGTGGGCACAGCAGGCAGAGCCCACGTGTAGGTGCCCCTCTACCCATGTAGCAATGTGGTCATACAGAGGTTGGCCTCAGGGGATACATGCACACATGCGTGCACAGAGGGGCACGTGGGCACACGAGGGGCACACACGCAGGCAGACAAATATGGCGGTATACATGGGCGTGTAACAGCAGGGGTGCACGCACGTGTGCAGACTCAAGGAGACGTGCACACAGACATGCACACGCAGACACACGTACAAACACTGGCTGATAGACATGTGTGAACATGTGTGCATGTACAAGACACTGAAACAGGCAACCGAGACTCAGCACCACCTCCCAGCCTTCGGCTGGTGACAGCATGGGCAAAGGCACCCCCAGCACGTGGGAAAAGGGAGCATGTGCCCCCCAGCCTTGCGCAACCTCTTGCAGCCATGGGTTAGCCATCCCTGCCCCAATGCACCCTGCAGGGTGAAAAAAACCCCGTGGGTCTGCGCCCTGCAGACAAGGAGCACCAGGGTGGCACAGCTGCCTTACCACTGGCCCAGGACCGGCGCTGAGCAGCCTCTTGCAGGAAGTGCTGGATGAGAGCGTTGCCTGTGGCCAGGCTGTAATGTGCGGCGTTGTGGCCTGTGGAGTCCACCACGGCCACCCTGGCACCAGCGTTGACGAGAACTTCCACTGTCTCGACGCTGCCATTCTCACAGGCCAGCATCAAGGCTGTCCTGAGCAGAGTGGTGGGAGGAGAGGTGAGGGGGGCTATTCCTTTCATCTCCCTGTCTGCCCCCAGTCCCCACCAGTGCAGACTCACCTCCCCTGCAGGTCCCGGCTGTTGATCGCTGCGCCGCGGTGGAGCAGGTACCGGCACAGCTCTGAGTGGCTCATCTTGGCAGCAAGGATCAGCGGTGTGGAGCCATCCTGGGCAAGGTCAAGTTGGTCAAGTTGGGTGAGGCTGCGCAGATGAGGCTCAGATCCCGCCATGGGGCACCCCGCTCCCATTATCTCCTGGATTTCCACATCCCACTTCATGGTATGTTTTCACCCCAGGAACCCCAGGTTCTGCCAGCTGCCACATCCCACCCCAGAAGCTGCTGCATTTCAGAGGCAGCCCTGGCCTGGCCCCTTGCTGCTCTGCACAGCATTGCAGGGTGAGGAGCAGTGGGATCTCACCTTGTCCTTGATGTTCAAGGGAGCCTTGAAATCACAGAGGATCTCCGAGCACGAGATGCAGCCGCTGACCGCTGGGGAGAAGGACAGAGGCTGAGCACTCTGCCTCCCATGGGGACATGAGCAGGACAGGGCTGGCACTGTCCCCACTCACCTGCGTGGTGCAGTGCTGTTCGGCCACTGCCGTCGGCCACATCCACGGGGCAGGAGGCCTGAAGGAGAGAGCCTGGGTTACAGGGCAGGGAACAGATAGACAGACTGCTCCCGTGGATGTGGTTCCTTGGCATGGTGGAAGGTCAAGCAGGTGCCAGGCAGCACCACACAGCACCAGGCAGAGCCAGGAACCACCATGCCAACCAATGCCACTGGTGAGGGAAGGAAGTTCAAGGACAGAGAGGACACCTTGCTGGCACAGCACCCTCCCTCCCTCCCTCGCAGTGCCGTGTTCCCAGCCCCGGTACCTGCAGCAGTTTGCTGACGCACTGTGGGTGGCCATGCTTGGACGCCAGGTGTAGGGCAGTGTAACCTGGGGAGAGGGACAGACGGACAAGTCAGAGAACAAACAGTGGGTCTGTGGCAGAGGGGACTGGTTAGGTGACAGACAGATGGATGGGCACACAGGAGGATCTGCTGGACTGGGGCTAAATGGGAATGGGACATCCCCAGGAGCACCATCGGTCAGTGCTTGAGTCCTGATAGGAAGCTGGGACAATTTACAGCTCCTGCAGGTGTGGCCATCACCTCTGTCCCCTCAGCCTCAACACCTGCTGGCAGAGTGGGAACAACCAGGGAGTGCTGGTGGCTCTGAGTGGTCCATGGCATTAGCTGAGGGCGCGTGGCGGCCATGCCCTCACCTGAGCTATCCTTGGTCATGGCATCCACACCGTGAGCCAGCATGGCTTCAAGGCAGTCCACGTTCCCCCGCATGGCGGCCAGGTGGAACCTGCAGCAAGACCAGGGGCTGCCAGACTCATGTCCCTGTCCCCCAGCCTTGTCCCCAGTGTCCTGGGGATGTGGGCCAGCACTTACGCGGATTTGCCCTCTGAGTCCAGCTTGGTTGGGACCAGGCCCTTGCGGACAAGGAGAGATGTCACCCTCCCGGCATCATTGTAGTCCACAGCTTGCAGGAGCTTCTCATCGTTCTTGGTCCAGTCCTGGCTCTGCAATGAAGCCAAGAGGTGGCTGTGATGGGTGTGCCAACCCCAGGGACAGGCAGGGTGCTGGGCTGGGGTGCCGGGCTGGGGTGCCTGTCCTCATGCCCATCCCTGCTGTCTGCCACCCATCCCTATCCCTTGGGGTGGCCATCTCTGGGCCAACTCCTTTCCTGGGTGCTGTGGTGTCCAGCCCTCAGGTATGGAGGGTTTAGCTGGGACAGCTGACAGGGGTGAAGATCCCCTTCAGCCCCCAACCCCAGTTCGCAGCTCACAGACCAGGAGATTTACAGAGCTGCCCCAGTTTAGCTGTGGATGGGCCAGGCTGTGACCAGATAGAATTTGGGAGTGATTTTGCCTGGTTGCCCCTGCCCCAAGCTTTGCCCCTGCCATCCCAGTGACCCCAATACTAAACACAGCCAGCACCCATGAGGTGCCTGAGCCCCATCCCTGCCCAGGCCTCCCCACTGAGCCCATTCCCAGCCCTGCTTTGCTCCCTGCCGAGGAAGGGACCAAGCCAGGACCAGCACAGTCGTCAGCGAGAGCAGGTCCCCTGGGATATAAGGGACATGACACTGTCCCCACCCCTGTGCAGGATTGGGGGTGGATGGGGGCTTGTTGATCCAGTGCTCCAGCACGTCTCCATCCCGAGGGAGTAAACTGCAGCAGGACAGGTCCAGCATGGGGAGTCCTGAGTTCACCCCACAGCCTGTGACGACAAACCAGAGCTCGCTGCAGCCGTGGCAGCAGGAAATGGATGTCACCTTTTGGGAGCTGCTTGCGTCCTGCCCCTCACCAGTGTGCTGCACGATGCCAGGCACGGGACCTGTGCCACTGTGCCTGCCTGGTGCCCCCGCAGGCCCCTGTGGGCCAGGAGACCCCATCCAGGAGCAGGGAATAAACCAGTCTCCCAGGGTTACTGGGCAAACTGGGAGGGTGGTGCCTACTCCCCCCCCACACACACACCCTTGTCATGCAAGGACAAAGCAGGCTGGAGAGGATGCAGCTGAGCCCCAGGACAGGGATGGGTATGCAGGGGGTCCAGGTGGGGTGGGGGTGACACGGCTTACCCCGGAGGACGTGACCAAAGGGGACCGGAGATGGAGGACAGGGACGTACCGCGAAGGAGGCAGCGGCACAGAGGCAGATCTGCTTCATGGTGTTGAGGAGGAGGTGGCGGGCAGCCATGCATCCCTTGCCCCCCGCCTGGGCGAGGGCAGGCTGGGTCCCCAGGCCGTGGACCCCAGACCCTGGCTCGGTCCAGCATCGCTGCCTGGGCGGGGGCCGGGTCCTGCCGCAGTGGGAGCCGGGATCCGCCTCCCTCCATCCCTCCGTCCCTCCTTCTTTCTCTCCTTCCCTCCCTCCTCAGCATCCAGAGCTCCAGGCACCCCCTATCCCTGCCACGGAGCATGTACCAAGGTCCCAGTCAGGGACAAGCACCCAGGCTGGTCCCAGTTGAAATGGGAGGGGTTGGGTATGGGGCTGCTTTCCCATCGCATGCTCAAGGAGAGGCGGCAATGCACCCCCCAAGGGGATAAGCATCCTCCTGCCACACAGATCCTGCTCCCCAAGAAGGGGGGCATGGGACCCCCTGGGGAGTTACCTCCCGCCACAGCCCTGGGGCCAAGGGAGGGGCAGGACCCCCTGCCTGCATCTCAGGGGATCAGCAAACTCCCCTCGGGGAGGGAACCCCAAAATACAAAGTGTCCCCAGGCAGCTGTCCTGGAAGAGCCCTGGGGGCGGCAGGACAGCAGCAGCCTCTCCCCGCTCCCCACTCACAGAAGTGTCCAGGGCAGCGTGGGGAAACTGAGGCAGAGAGCACCTCGAGCAGGGCAGGCCCACAGACTCAACATGGGGGGCTTCAACCTGTGTCCATGTGTCCCCAGCTGTGTGTTCCCAGTGCACACGTCTGCCTGGTGCTGCCATGGGCACTGGGGACAGCACTGGCACCCTCTGCCCAGTGGGGAGGATGGCGAGAGCCTGCGGCCCCGTGCCAGGCTGGTGCTGAATAATTCAGGAACATCGACATGCTGATTACACTGGCTGTGGCAGCTGGAAAGCTGTCAGCTGTCCCCAGGGAGGGGACATGGAACCTGCTTCCCTCTCCCTGCTGCTGCCTTTTTTCCTTTGCTCTGCCCCACTCCCAATGATGGCCCTGGGAGCACCCTTAGGTACACTGGGAGCTCAATCCCACCAGCCAGGGTGGCACTGCCAACCTCCATGGGGCTGCTGTCCCCACGGGGAGCAGCCACCCCATGTCCCAGGGCAGGTCGCCATGTCCCTGTGACACTGGGGACACCTTGGGGAAGATCCCCATGTCCTCACATCCCCGGGAAACTTGGGTCATCCCAGGGCATGTCCCCATGTCCCTGTGGACATCCCAGGGAAGGTCCCTGTGTCCCCATGTCCCTGTGGATGGCACTCACGTCTGCCTTCTTGAACTTGGCCTTCAGGCTCTTCATGGCAGCTCCAGCCTCAGCCCCGTGGCACCTGAACAGGGGATGGCTGTGCTCAAGGGTCTCTCCTTCACCAATATTGGCTCAGCCACCCCCAGACCCGCTGCTCCCACAGCCCCGTCC
>NW_010516166.1:0-921 GCF_000687285.1 Phaethon lepturus
TGCTGCCCCTCGTGTCCCCAGCCAAGGACCCCCGTCCCCAGCTGTGCCGGTGGTGGGAGCGGGTGAGTGGGCGCTCCCTGCCCCGCTCCGGCGCCAAGTCAGAGGCTTTGTGCCGTGCCCTGGGGACCTGCGTGGATACGGCCACGTGCCTTTAAGTGCAGTTGTGCCACAGCAATCCCTGTTGGACCATGATCCTGTCACCCTCCTCTGTCCCCAATTTTCACCTTTGGTATCACGAGTTTGAAAGCTCTTGGGGACAGAGTGGGGCCCAAGACTGCAGGGACCTGAGTGAAGGGGCTGAAGGGAGGGACCCCCGTCCTGGCCACTGTCCTTCTGTCCTTCCCCCCTCTCCCCCCATGGGTGCCCTGAGGCGGGGGCAAAGGGGTTAAAGGGTTTCACCCTGGGGTGACTGCAGGCTGGGCAGGGAAGGGGGGCATCGATTTTATGTTAATGCTGGGCTGCATCGACCAGGGATGGAGGGGCTGACGGCTGATGTGGGGCATGGCCACCTGCCTGCTCCTGGGGCCACCCTCTGCAGAGCCCCTGCGGCTCCTGGCAACCCAGAGCAGAGTCCCCCCTGGGGTGCCCCCAGCCAGGAGCGATGGGGAGGTGGGTAAGGAGGCTGGGCCCCCCTCCCCAAAGGTGCTGCAGGACTTACTTTCGCTGCAGAGCCTGGGCTGGGTGCTGGAGGGGAACGTGGCTGTCAGTGCTGGGGAAGGCAACGCTCAGCATCTGGACGCGGGGGCTCTGTGCTGGGCCCTTCCCCTCCCGGCTGACCAGCCCCTGCAGCATCGCGCACAGCGCCGCAGAGCTGAGCCCTGGCTCCAGCACCTTCCGGAGAGGAGGCAAAAGCAGCCCAGCATCACCTCCCTGCATGGGGCTGCGGGATCAGGACCCCCCAACCCTCCCCAGGACCCCCTG
>NW_010516166.1:963-1685 GCF_000687285.1 Phaethon lepturus
GCCTGCCCAGCCCACGTGGCCCCGCTCCGGCTGGCTGCTCTGCCTGCGCCGTGCCAGCCTTGGTTCGCACGAGCGCGGCAGGAGCTCGCGGGCAGGGGGTTCTGGAGTGAGCATGCCCACCCGGTGCCAAGCGTGCGGTGGGCGCAGGTGTGAGACCACTGCAGATGGCCGGCGCTGCAGACCCTGGCACGAGGGAGTTGCAGCACTGCCACCCTCCCCGGGGGGGGTCCCCTCGCCCGGAGCTGCTGCTGGGAGCCATGTCTCCCTCGTGACCAGGAAAGAGCCATCCCCACCCAAAACAGGCCTGGGGACTGGGTCTGTCCCCGTCCCCTTCAGGCCAAGCTCCCCAGTGACTGGCAGAGCTTGCAGAGCTCCTGGGTTGTGGATCAGAGCTGCGTCCCCGCGGCGCCGATGGCCAGACAACAGTGGAAGATGGCCAAAAATGTGGTTCCAGGCTTGACCAGGCTTGGGACTGCTGGTCTGGGCCTGCAGGGACTGTGTCCCCACGGGGGGAAACTGAGGCACGGAGGGACTTATCTGCAGTCAGCCAGCAGCTCAGCACCAGTCACTGGGAGGGGACGCCTTTTTCCATGAAAAAAACAACTGAGGTTTGGGAAGAGCCATGCACCGGCCACAGCGGCGTCCGTGACAGCAACCGGGGAGCAGCAGGATTTGGGGACAGAGGTTTCTTGAGTGAAGCGAGGCGTGGGGAGGGTCGGGTC
>NW_010516166.1:1750-3986 GCF_000687285.1 Phaethon lepturus
GGGTGGGGAGGTTCGGGTCGCGGCGGAGGTGTAGGTGAATGGGGAGGAGGCACAGCCCGAGCCTTGCTCTGCCGGGGGAACCGTGCTGCTCGTGGCTGCTCGGAAATGGTTGCACGGGGGGAGAAATCTGGGATGGTTTTGCTGCTGCTCCGGGGCAGCCCAAGGCTGGAATTCAGGGAATGACGAGTCTCTTCTGCTGCAGTTACATTTATCGGTGTAAAATCTGGACAGCTCAAATCCTCCGAAGACTCTGGAGGGGCAGGAAACCCTCAACCCCGATCGGGGTCTCTGGACCGTGCTCTGCACAAAAGCAGCTCCTGCCTCCCAGCAATGCATCAAACCCCCTTTGCCCTTTGCCCCCTTTGTCCCCTTCGCTCCCCCCGTGCCCGTGCCGGCCAAAAACCCCCAACGCCCCCCGCTGCCCCCGCTGCCTCCAAACCCCCTGCTCCCACCCCAGGGAGCTGGTGGCTTTTGGGGTGCAGACTGCCACCACCAAGCCAAGCCAACCCGAGCTCTTGGGGGACAAACCCGGGTGGGTCACTCTCTGGCCCGATCCTCGCAAGGGCGAGGGGCGCTTTTCCCCCCCCGCGGTTGGGGGCCGGGGGGGGGGTTGGACTCCCGGGCAGCTGCCCACAGGGTGCAGGGACAGGGTTGAGAGCTGGGGACACCGGTGGCCCCGGCTCGGCAAAGCTGCCACTAGATGGTAGCGTAAGTCCACGCCAACGCTGCTGACACAGCACTTGGCTGGGAGAGGGGACAGGGTGCCCGAGTGACCCTGGGGATCCACCTCCGCCACCCCCCTCCCCAGGTAAAAAGAGATACCGGTAGGGCTGAGCACTCGCAGAGTTGTGACATATGTGGTATTGGGCACAGCTCTCCCACTCCGATGCAGCCTGTGCCCGCGGGCGGGTCTCTGAACGGGGAGGCAAGGGGAGGACCCCACTCCCAACCCCATCGCATCCATCTCCCCAGCTCCACCCCAAACCCAAACCACCCCATGCAGGCGAGCCGGGGACAGCTGTGGGGCACAAGCCTGACTTGAGGGGGGGACAAACCCAGGCCTGGGGACAAACGGGGTGACCCGCAAGGCACCCATCTCAGCGCAGGGGTGCTGGGCACCCACGGGAGCCTGGGAGGGCTGGAGGGTGGGTGCCCCACCGCAGGGACCCTGCTGCAAAGCCTTGCTTTGCTCCTCATCCCTGCTCCCAGCGCTGCCGGGGCTCCCTGCCAGACTGATATATATATTTTATGATAACTATAGAGATGCACTTCAAACCTGACAAAGGACTTTGACAGTTTTAAGCATCTCTTTGATTAATACATGACCTTTTAATGCTTCGGATTAAATTAATAAATCTTTTACATTCTAACCCATTCTGCTCGCAATGTAATGTTTTTTTGCACGACCTCCTTCTCTCCCTGCCCGTGTGAGACAGCTGACCCGTCCCTCCGTCCCGCTCCCCCGGTGCACACGCAGGTACAGCGATACACAGGCTTGCAATATTCACCGGGCGCAAAGCCCTGCAAGGCGAGAAGGGAGGGATCCTCCTCGTTTTTTTGAACGGTTCCTAAAAATAGCAAGAAAATTCAAAGCTGACATTCAGGGCGAGGGGACGAGGAAGCCTGCAAAGTTGCTCACTCAGCCACCAGCAATTGCAGCGATCCTGTCTGCGTGTGCAGATTCCTCTGCTGACCGGGCTGGAGCCCAGGCCTCCTCTCCGCACCGCTTCCAGGAGCGATGCAGACCGGTCCCCACCCTTAGCCGGGCTGTGCAGAGCCCGGCCGGTCCCCGATCCGTCCCCGCCGATCCCGCTGGGGTGCACGGAGCCCATGGCCGGAGCTGCCCGTGGCCGGAGCCGCCGGCTTTTCAGGTGCAATGGAAGACAACTCTCAGCTTGACCCCAGCTCACCAGTTCATCCCAGTCCGGCCGCGAAGCTGGGGTGCCCGAGCGCGTATCCTGAGCGCAGGTCTGCTCCTCGCTGCCTGTTGATCCAGAGACACGCGTCAAACCCCAACCTGCACCACACAGGAGGGCTGCTGCAAAGCCAGGTGCTGTGTCTCTCCCTGCACCCATGTGTTATTTCATCGATGACTCACGTGTTATTAGCAGCCAAGCAATATTCCCAATTCCCTGGAGTTAACCCTTCACTTGTCACTCACAAAAACACAATGTCATAACAAACATCAGTGGTATTATCTACTTTAATTATATTGTATCTACCCGGCTCCGGGAAC
>NW_010516166.1:4082-4328 GCF_000687285.1 Phaethon lepturus
CGGGGAGGGAGGTCATGGGGGGCTCAGGGAGCTGGGGGGCAGCTCCCCGCTCTGCCACCGCTGTCCCAAAGGGCCTTGGTCACCTCCCGACCTCCTTGGCATCCCCTCTGGGACCTGACCGAGAGGGGACATGGCGCCATACCCCAAAGAACGTGGAGGAACAGAACGTTACCAAAGAGCAGGGAAGTTTCCAGGCCCCAGACAGAGCTTTTGCTTAAAAAAAAAAACAAAAAAAAAACCCAAAAA
>NW_010516167.1:0-4716 GCF_000687285.1 Phaethon lepturus
TTGGAGGGCTTGCAGGGCCGCCCTGGGGCCGTCACCCGCCGGCGCGCCAGCATGGTCTCGCAGTAGCGGTGCACCGCGAGCGTGGATGTCCGGGGGTGGTCCACGTGCTGCCGCAGGAACTTCTCATAGCGGCTCTCGCCCTCCGCCCCTGCCAGCGCTGCCAGCAGCAGGGCCATGCATAGTGCCCAGCCTGCCATGGGCACCTGTGGAAAGTGGCGTCAGGGCAATCTGGACTTCAGGGCCCCCAACTGGAAACCCCACCCTGGACGATCTACAGATTCCCCCTCCCAGACACCTGGATCCCTTACAAATCCCCTCTAAATGCATGGGGACCCCCTCTGGACACCTGGCCATCTGTGGATCCCACTTTGATGCTTGGGTCCCCTACAGAACACCCCATGGACACCTGGGTCCCCTAAATTCTGCACTCTCCAGAAGCCTGGGTCCCCTATGGAACAACCCCCCTGCACCCCTGGGTCCCCTGTAGATCCACTCCCTGCCCCAACAGCTGGATCCCCTACATATCCTCCCTCCCCCGCTGGATGCTTGGGTTCCTCACAGTCCCCTCCCGCAGACGCTCTGGTCCCCTACGCATCCCTCACCCGCACCTGTGTGTGTGCCTCAGTTTCCCTTATGGCCTCGGGGGTCTCCAGGATCCCTCCCACTCCTCCACGCCTCTTTTATACTGGCTCCAGCTGGGCCCAATGGGCAAGGAGCCAAGAGGAGGGCCAGGGCAAAGAGCAAGGTCCAGTGGATATGTGTGGGGAGCCAGGTGTCCAGGAGGCCCCGCTCTCCCTCACGGCCCCCCAAGGTCATTAGGTAGTCATTAACGAACCACGTGACTGGCTGCGCACATCCCCTCGGCTGTCCCCTGCCCATGTTGCCTTGGACCATGCGTTCTGGCCTCGGCCACGTGTCCCATGGAAGGCAGGACACCTGGGTCCCCTGGGGTGGCAGGGCAAGATAGCTAGTTCCTGGGGGGGTGTCAGCATCACCTCTGGGGCAGCTGACAGACATCCTGCCCCTCTTGGACAACGTGGTGTGTCCATGGCTGCCCCCCATTGCTCCAGGAGCTATGTGTCCCTTCCCCCGTGCCCCTTTGCAGGCAAGTTCGTACCCCTGGGAAGTGCCAGAATGCATTTTGCCCCACCGTTACCTCCAGTGTGCCCAGCCGCTCCACTGAGGCAGAGACAAGCAAAGAGCCAGGAACCAGCCTGAGCCTAGCAAAACCCCACCCCTTTCCCCCAACCATCGGGGAGAACCTGATGGAGCCCCAAGGAGAGCGTGTCCCCTCCAGAGGGAGGGGCACACAGTGCCCAGGAGAGGCTGTCACCAGGTGCAAGTGGTCTCCATCCTCCTCTTCAAAGACATGATAGAGACTGTGATGGGAAGTGGCAAACGGTAGATGAGGGAGAAAGCGAGCAGGAGCCCTCAGCTGCCCTTCTTCTACAGGAGCAACCAGGTTTGACCCCACCAGTCATTCAATGACACCTGATGCTGACACTCCATGAGTAGGCCTCAGCACTAGGGCCATGGGCTGCTGAGATGCACTCTTTGTGTGTCACTGTCAGACTTGACCTGCTTGTCTCCAAGTGCAGCACAGAGTGGCTCCCCATGTCTGTCCCAGGCCCACCATGTCCTTCAGCCTGGGGTAGGCTCAGTCCTGGGCACCACATTCCTCAAAAGAGCTAGAAAAGGTCTAAGACTGGTCACAGTGAAGGTGGAGACTGCCTTTCCCTGGGCTGTGGTGGCATCTCTATGGCTCTGTAGGCCTCTCAAGAAATTCTCCTCAAAGTCACACAGCCCCTGCAGTGGGAGCAGCTCAGGCACCTGGCCAAAACCTCACAGACATGGAAGATCAGCACAGCCCCCTTGCTGACTCTCTGAGGCCGAAAACACCCTGCTCCTGCTGAGAATGGGAGCAGGATGGGCGCTCTTATCACCACCACCTGGCCACACTCTGACTTCTACTGTCCTGGTGTGGGTGGGAAGGGGATGGTGTCCCCAGGAGGGGAACAAGCCTGGATGCCTGGCAAGAGTCTGCATCAGCCCCGCATCCCAGTGCTGTCTCTAGCTGCCATGGTACAGGTACCTACTTGGAGGACCCTCAGGCATCCTTGGTCCCTGTGGTCCCGTCTTGCCCCAGGGAAGTCCTGACTGCCCAGCGCTGGCCAGGGCACCGCATCTCCCTCTCCCATCCCTGCCCACACAGGTGGGCTGATGGAAGCCTCCTCCTGCCCCATGCACTCCCCTTGGCTGCCATCCTGTGCCGCCTCGGCGTCAGCCCGGCCCGCAGGGAGGCAGGCGGGTGGTCAGGCTGTCATGGCCAGGCAGGGTTGCACTGCCGGGGAGTGCAGGGGTGACGGGCTGCCTGTGCCTAGGGCTCACTGTGCAGCACAGGAGGCATCAGGGCCAGGAGCTGCAGGCTGTCTGTGTGGGTTAGTGAGGGCAGCGTGCCCTGCCCCAGGCAAGGCGGGCTCCGCACCCCTGTGCGGAGGGGAGAGGAGGAATCAGTCGAGGCACTTGGGGCAAACTCAGACCAGCAACTTCTAGTCAGCCCCTTGGTGCCCCAGCTTCCTCATAGTGTGGGAAGGGCTGGGTGGGCTGGCGCTGGCTGGAGAGGATGCCTGGAGCCTCGGCTGACACAGGGGTTTGATCTCCATGCTCTTTCTTTCTCTCTCAGCCCTTCAGCCGTTGGAGAATGACCACCATCCCTTGGCCTCTGCCCTGACCATCCTCAACCTGAGGCCTCCAGAGGAAAAGCCCCTGTCCAGATTTAACCGTGGGCTACTGGCTGCACAGAACCTGCAGGAGGTAGCACCTGCCTTTTGGGCTGTTGCTCTGTTTGAGCAGAGCCAGAGCAGCAAACCCCATCCCAGGGTGCTTTGCCCACTGGAGTCCTATATCTGCACAAGCTTGATAGCCAGGACAGCTGCCCTGCTCAGGCATCTCCCATCCCCAGTGCTGTGCTGCTGCTGAGTACTCATGTGTTCAACCAAGGGGCTGTGGGGCAGCACTCTGCAAGCTCCGGGGGGACAAGCACTTTGCTGGCTTCCTGGAGACCCAGGGGTGCACTGTAGGGCACACGGAAGAGATTGGGGTGCCCCAGAATGGAGCTCCGAAGGGGCACAGGATGTTGTGTGGTGGGGCAGTGGGGTGAGGCCAAGAGTGAGAGGCAGTACAGGGCTTTTTCTGGATCTCAGCAAGAAAGACCCCGTAACAAATGGCTTAAGAGAAGAAAAGCTTTAATAACGTAGAAGAATATAGATAGTGAGTAAACCTTAATGTCTCAAGTAAATCATAGATAGCGAGTAAATCTTACGTCACAGGCCTGTGGCTGCCCAGGTTGACTGTGATGTGGCTCACCAGCTGCCAAAAGTGCAGCGGTCTCAATGGTCAGGATCAACAGGTTTCACCCCTTGAGACGCATGGAGCTTACCTTTCCCAGAGACATTGTACCTCACAGGCGACCTTAATAACAGAGGGGCTTCTCCAGCACAAAGGATGGGGCCCAGTAGAGCCAGCCTGGTGTGTTCAAGGTCACTAACTCTTCAAATACAGTGTCTTCCACAAGGCTCTCAATACACTGGGTGCACTCAGGTGTGCAAGGAGGGTCCTGGAACACCCCGAAAGGCACACTGAGGCCACTGGGAAATCCAAGAGGTATGCAGAGGCGCCAGGGTCATTCCAAAAGACACAAGGAGGGTCCTGGGATGCCACGAAGGGCATAGAAAGGCCAAAAGTGGTGTGCTGGAAAGCATGCCAAGCCTGCCTCAGCATGGAGGCCTCAAGGTGTATCAGAATATCCAAAAAGTCCTTGGGGAGGGGACGGGACCGAAAGGCACAGGGTGGCTCTGTTGGGCTATGAAAGGTATAGAAAGGCCAACATGAGAGCACAGAAAGGCACAGGGAGGTGGCTGGGGTGCGCCAAAAGGCCGCTGTGGTGCCCAGAAAGCTGCAAAACCCAGCCTGGGGTGCTTTTGAGACCCCAGCTGGGCCAGGATTCTGCTCCTGCCTGTGCCTGCAAAGCCCTTGAGTGCCCCACGGTGCTGCTGGCAGTGCCACGGCTGCCCCTGGGCAGAGGTCTGAGGGCGAGCGTGGGTTGGATGGGCGCCCGGGCAATACCCCTGCGTTGGCACAGCTCCACCTCGTTGTGCCTCCACCACCCCCAAAGCCCCTGGGGCTCAGGCCCGCTGCTGTGGGGAGACAGATCTCCAGCACAGGGCACAGGCACGGGAGCAGCAGGCTTAGACAGCCAGATGCTCGGACCCCCCTCCTGGCCTCAACCTTCCCCACCTGCTTGGTGCCAGGCAAAGGCCTCACGGCATCACAGGGCCTCAGGTGACAGTATGGTGGGTGACAGCTGATGCCATCACCCTCTCATTGTGCAGACGCTGGCGCTGCTGGTGACTGGCTGAGCTTGGCTCGGGGTGACATTGAGAGATTGCGCAGAGACTGCAGCTCACGGGGGAGCAGTGCAACGCTCAGCCCAGGGCTCTCCCTGGTCCTCGCCCTCTGCATGGCCTCTCTTTGCCCCAGCAACCTCGGCCTTTCCAGCCGTCCAGCCTGGGCCACGCGAGGGTGGAGGCTGACCCCTGTCCCTGCCGGGCCACGCAGCGTTGCGCCCTGCATCATGCCGCTGGCCTGGAGAGCTGCGTGCAGGTACCCGGCACCCTGCGGCCCCCAGCGCAATTGCTGCCATGGGTATAGTCGATC
>NW_010516168.1:0-484 GCF_000687285.1 Phaethon lepturus
CTCTAAGACATCTTTAGCGACAGTCACCGGGTAAACTTTAACTGTAAACCGAGAAAACGCATTTCGAGGAGAAAGGAGGGCAGGAAATCTTCCTACGCGAGAAGGAGCCTGAGCGCAAGGAAAAACCACAGCGACTCTTGGAAAGGAGGAGGAAAAAAAAAAAAAATAATAATAAATAAATAGCAGAGCGGTTGGAAATGATGAGGAGCCCGCTGCCAGATGCAGGCTGCGGATTCTGCTAAAATGAGAAGGACCGGTAAATAGGTTATAAATCGCGATTTGTATGCAGGCTTTAAGGAGAGGGTGGAGTTTGACGAAGAAATAAAATGAGCAGCGTACTAAAGGAGGGGGGAAAAAAAAAAGAGAGAGAGAGAGAGAAGGAAGATGCACCGTTTACAAAAATCTATTGCAATGCATATTTTAATAAAAGCCTTGGGGTAGATAATGAAACGCAAGCACTACCAAAACAAATAAATTTAATGAA
>NW_010516168.1:672-905 GCF_000687285.1 Phaethon lepturus
ACGGGTTTAAAAAGAAATGATGGGGAGGAAGGGAGGTATGGGATGGAGGGGGGGATGTGAGGAAGCTGAATGGAAGCACATCTCGTACGGGAGAGGGATGCATCTCCCCCCACCCCCCGATCTCATGCCAACAATAGACAAAACCACATCCGAACAGGCACAGGCGGAGAGAGCGGCTGGGTGATAAATATTTAGCGAGCGGCCGTAATAATAGCAATAATAGCAATAAATAA
>NW_010516169.1:0-2625 GCF_000687285.1 Phaethon lepturus
GGAGCCTCTGCTGCCGGTGGCTCCTCAGCCTCGGGCTGTGCACGGGGCTTAGCTCCTGAGGCACCGCTCACCGCCTTACCTCCGGGCAGAGGAGGTTGTGGGGACAGACAGCTCAGTGGTACCGTACCAAGGCAACGCCTCCAGCATGGTTTCGGAGACACACTTTCCTTGCAGAAGATGCCCCCGCGTAGCGGGACCGCTCCCTGTAACTGGGGAACAGACCAGACTCAGTCCGACACACGGTACAATGGCACCTTCCTCTTCCTTTTGTTTCTCCCCTACACAGCCATCCCCGTCTTACACAAACAGGAACATTATGTCCTGCAGCCGCAACACACGATGCACATTCTTCCACTGCAAAAATCTCTGCAGCAACTCCTCAGCATCTCCGGTGGTTGGGATTTTGTTCTTTTCCGTCCAAAACTCCAGAGAAGACAGTACTATCGTCAGATTGAGGCGAGTGAACATCTGGAGGCAGACAGACACCACGGCTGGTTCACAGAGCCCGGCTGCTCTGCGGCCTCCCACTTGCTTTAGCTACGGGGCCTTATCCATACCGCTACCACACGTTTCCCACGCGCGTCCGGGATGTGACCAAAAGCAACTTACACTGTTCACATAGCTGAAAAGCTGCACTATCTTGGCTGTCACGGCATCCTTGTCTGCTCCCATATAGTCGTACTGAAAGGCGATAAACGCAAGAGCATGTCAGGGCCCCATGCAAGGCAACCACTCCGAGAGCACTGGCTGTGGTCCCTGCCACAACATACACTTGTCCACGCCCAAAGGAGTTAGTTCCCATTGCAAGGAGACTCTCAAGCCTCGTGCAAATTGCCCTTGACATTCTTGTGTAGCTACAGACTTGCTGCACGCAGAAGTTTTTTCTAGAGGCCACAATGTACAGCAGAGGATGCAAAGACTTACCAGAGCCTTGTCCAAGACTGCATGCATTTCCAGATACCGAGAGCATCTACTGACAGCTTGCGTACTCTTTAGGAAAATCAAAAAACCAAAACAAACTGAAGAACGAAAACACCCCACACAGGTATTAGTGCAGCGCTTCTGCGGTTCCTAACAGTTCTGCAAAGGACACCTCTAGGCCCACGGTCAGTTACTGCACTTCACGGCCAATTTGGAGCTGTAGGACAAGCAGCCCCAGACTCCCAGGAAAACAGTCCTTACATCATCTACAACACAGCATCCTCAGCCACAGATTCCAGCCGTATTTACAACAACAGACATTTTGACAAGGCCGCAGACCAACTGGAAAAACAGCAACTTGGAGCAGAGGCAAGCATTGACTCCCTCCTATTCACAACAGCTCTGCAACCCAGACACCCAGTAGCACCACACACCAGCCGCCTGCCAGGACCACTGCCCTCCCGGCACGGCACGCTGCCAGCGGCTTTGGCCCACCGGGCAAGTTCCAGCAGAAGAACTTGCCCTCCTGGCTTGCCTGGCTCTCTTCTGCCACATTAATAAGCAGGCAAGGTCGACTCTTGCATGGTAACTGCTGCCAAGAAATCCCCATCCTGCTTGCCCGGCCTTGGACCACCCTCACAGCTCCCATCCATCACAGGCAGAGAGCTCATCCTTAGCACAGACAAGTTACAAAGCCCCATAGCATCTGCTGTACCAAATCAACTCAGAAACAACACACTATTGCACAAATTCAAGCATCCTTAGGCTACAAATTTCCCATGTCTATGGCTACCAGCCCACCAAAGACCAACCAGCCAGAGGTGTACTCACTGCTATTGCATCCTCTGGCTTCGGTGACACCTCCTCAGTCTGGGCAAGAGAGATATTTTCTACAAACAGCTGCGTCTCTACGTTTTCGTTCCACACTGGGTACACGAGATGCTGATACCCAGCTGCAGTCTCCAGAGGCTTGATTGCATAGCTGGCATTCGCGAGCTGCAGGATCCCGCTGCAAAGCAAAGGTGCAGAGCGGCAGGAATGGCTCCTCTGCCACCTTGGCACAACACTGACGGTGCCCGGCGCTCGCGCTCACGCCTGTCCCCCACGCGAAGGCAACCGCTTTACCTCAGGCCGGCGCAGGTGCTAAGTGCCACGAGTGAAATGGGGAAACCCTCGATGTAGCCTTCGTAGAAGCAGTCGCGCTGGAAGGATCAACGTATCAACGGGTCGGTGCCTTCTCCCCACAGAGCTGGGGGAGCACTGCAGTGTCCGAGCCACCAGACCTTGCTACTGCCAGTGCTGCAGTCCCCGTCCCCGCAGAGGACGGGCACACAGCACGTGTGGGGAGAAGCGCAGCACCGTGGGCTCCTCTGGGAACGGCCACCTGCACTGACCATCACCTGGTCTTTGTCCCTTCCTCAGCTCCCTGCGGTCCTCAGGAGCCCATTACACCCTCGTGCCAGCCCTCGCTGCAGCAGGGTGCGAGCCGATGTGCACCCTCAGCGTGGCTGTCCTCCCAGATGCTGTGCTGGCTGGGTGCTGTGGCCCCCCAGACAGCCCGAGCACACACACTGCAGGACAGGCTCCTCCACCGTGGGATGTGGGATTGCCTGCATCACCACCGCATCAGCTAGAGGCTGAGCCCACACCCCCGCCCCTCTGCAAAACCGCTGGCTGGCTGCTGCCCACCTTCCCCAACCACGT
>NW_010516169.1:2648-2963 GCF_000687285.1 Phaethon lepturus
CCCCAGCCACATCGCCGCCCGAACACGGCTGGCCTGGTTACCTGTGGTCCCAGCGAATGCGTCTGGTGCCTTGAGGAAGCTCCTGCTGGCACCGTGCCACGGGAGGACAGGGCTCCACAGAGCACTGCCGCAGAGGGGATCTCCTCTGCGGGTGTCTCCCGGAGCACGTCCACAGCTACCCCACTCCCAGAGACGCTGAGTGCGGCACACAGGGCGCGACTGTTACCTCGATATGCGCCAGCTCGGATTTCGCAAGCCCCCCTCGGCCATCGGTATAGATCCGGAAATCCTCCGGCAAAAACACTCTACGCACAA
>NW_010516170.1:0-2866 GCF_000687285.1 Phaethon lepturus
CTGGGAGGTGGGGAAGGATGCTGAGGAGATGCTACTGCAAAAGCAGCTGGGAGACAGGTCCTGGGCCGGTCCTGGCCCCAGCAGGACAGCCTGGGGACGGAGCGCACGGATCCCGCAGGGTGTTAGGGCTGGTCTCGGGGGTAACGTGAGCGGCTGCCAGCGGGAATCGCCCCAAAACCTGGTGCCCACCCCAGCCCTCGCCCCTCACCTTCCTCCCAGCTCTCCCATACACGAATGAGAGCCACGAGCTGCCCTGTTCGGTGGCAGGACCCTTCGGTTTGGTTTTTGGGATGCAAAAGCCAGGAATTCCCTGTGCAGTTTGGGCTCTCCCCAGCCCTGAAGCTCCTGGGGAGAGCCAGTACAATCCCCTCTAGAAAACAGCCCCGAACGGGGCATTTGCATAAGCCGTGCAAAGCAGGAGCGCATGGAAGCGCGCAGGCAGGTCATTTGCTTCATCGTGCGTTATTTCCCCTCTCCGTTTATCTGCCAAGCAAACGTTCAGGAGATAATTTATTGGCTGACAAATTCAGATAATTTAAAGACAGATCCTAGGACATTTGCCATCTCGTGGTTTCAGCTGCCTATACCTTGGCCCTGAAATATTGCTTGTTTAAATACTACATTACTATGAAGATGAAGAGATCAGCGGTTTGCAGGACCTGCTCATCCATTTCCTGGTGCCAGGGATTTCTTGATGTGATCAGGAAAGATGAGGAGCTCTCGGCTACCCAAGGCCATGGCCACGGGCAAGTTTTCCTGCATGCCCTCGCTGCATACCAAGCTCCCACCGACGCATTAGCCACAAGGCTCCTTGGGGAAGCTGCAAGGCCGGAGAGGTGGCCCCAAATCATCAGCTGAACATTTGGGGGATGCCTACAGGGGGGAGGACACAGAAGCACCATCCCTCTTGTCCTCAGTGGTGAAAGGGGGAAAGAAAACCCCTCAATGATCAAACTTTCCAGGCACAGCCAGGACCATCCGCCCACCGGCAACGCCACAGCTTCCCCAGACGTCCCTCCCAAGGGGACGGGGGGACACGCAGATGTCCCCGAGTCCTGCCACGTCGCAGCCCGCGAGCCAGCGTGTCGCTGTGTTTGCAGCCGGTGCCAGGCAGGCAGTAAATCTCTCCCACGTCTCAGTAAACACGTCACCTCCTTGAGCCTCCAGCCATCACCTCGGCGGCAGCGCTGTCAGCGAGACAGATCCCCCGTTGCCTTGTTTACTGCATTAATCCCCACAAGCCTCTTTTAGCTGGAAATGGCCAAAAACGCAGCATTCCTCTGCAACCGCCCCCGCTTTTAGCCTGCTCAGGTGAGGCAGGAGCTGCTTGCACAGGAGCAGGGATGCGCCGGTGGCTTCACGCCTTACACGGGACAAAGGTGCTTCTGCCAAGCACCCAGCGAGAAAGAGGCGGTTGTCCAAATGCTGCAAAACAATGCCGAATTCAGCCCCAGATCCCCAAATCTGGGTGGTTTTGTACCCACAGGGGACGGGGCCACGGGAAGGGAGACGTGCAAGAAGGGTGCACGAGAGGGAGCAGCCCTGGGAGCTTTGCACGGGGACCGTGCCCTCGCGCACGCACAAACCAAGCAGGCTCCACACGCTTCCTGGAGCACACGCGGCCCATCGGGATGCACAAAAGCGTTTTTGTGCGACACTCCTGTCCACTTTTAAGCGAGCCGCCGCCGTCAGGAGCCCAGCAGATACCTGTGCCCGCACAGGCGAGCGGCTCTGCGTCGCCCACCTTCGCGCTGGCGTTTCTCCAGCCTTCCCCAAACCCCCACCCGGCTTTGATGCTTAGTCCAAAAAAAAAAAAACCCAAAAAACCCACACTCGCAACCGAGACCACCACGCACGGAGCGTTAATTGCCACGTAGCTGCCTTGATCTGGGCTGGCAGCTCCGGAGCAATAAGGACACGGCTGAGCTGAAAGACCGTAAGGGGAAAGCAAGCAAAGCTGTTCTAACGCCTGCCTGGGCTCTCTGCCATCGCCTTCTCGTCCCTGAGCACCCCACGCGATACGGCAACACGCACCCAGGCGCGCCTGCTCGCCCACAGCATCCCCACAGCTCTTACTGGTGCACTTCTTGATGCTGCTGCCCTTCTTCAGCGCGTGCCGGCTCAGCTTGCAGTGGAAATTCTCCTCCCAAAACTCAGCGAACCAGATGTTTCGGCGGTTGTTGTCCAGCGTCCTGCTGGAGAAGTAGCGGTCGAAACCTGCCCGGGGAAGAGGGGACGGAGGGGATAAACCTCTGGGATGGCAGAGAGATGCTTAACACGGCCCGAAACTCCCCAGGCAGAGGGGAAGGAGGGTCTCGTGAGCGACGGGGTCTAGGGACACGTAAGAGTGCGGTGGGTTTGTGTCTGAGCTGCCACTTGGGCAAAGCTGCAGGCTGGAAAACCTGCTCAGAGAAGACACACTGCAAAACACGCTGTTTTTCACAGCCAAAACCTTGCAGTGAAGAGGATGCCATCGGGGAGGACTGCCGGCCCAGCTGAGGGAACCCACCGAGCGCAGTCCCTTACCTTTGACAGAGACCCGCTTGGGCAGGATGGTGACGGAGCCCTCGGCCACCTCCTCCAGGTGCAGGACGGGGGAGATTTTGGAGCCCCAGCTGTCCGAGCCCATCCAGATGAAATGTCCCGTCTGGTTCGCCCTCTTGGCCGCCTCCAGCACCCTTCTGCGGAAAGAAGCAACAGGCGCTGGCGCTCGCCGGCACCGCGGGGCCGGGGCACCGGCCTCATGGAAGCGGGGATGCTGGCACGGGGCAGGGCTCAGCGCTGTTTGCCTCTCCTGCTCCGGGCGCTCGGTCGGCACCAGGCACCGTGCGTGACCCGGTCCACGTGGATACGTGAGAGCAAACCG
>NW_010516171.1:0-281 GCF_000687285.1 Phaethon lepturus
CCTGCCCCTTCCCCAGCCTGGCCCTGCCTGGCCTGTCCCCTCCTGTCCGTCTGTCTGTCCACTCCTCCAGGCTTTGGCAGAAGCTCCTCACCAGCACCGCAGTGCAGCGCTCCTGTCCATCTGTCCTGCCGTCTGGCTGCCCCTTTGGCCCCCACCCTCGCTCCTGCACCCCGGTGTGCTGCAGTGTAGCCCTCCCTCCTGTCCGTCTGTCCATTCCGCTCCTCCAGCCCCATCCCTCTGCTCCTGTCCCTTGCACCGTGATGTGCTGACCTCCTTGTCCC
>NW_010516172.1:0-587 GCF_000687285.1 Phaethon lepturus
CAGGCTTCCTCTGTACCTTGAAGGGATGTTTTACAGGTCAGATTTCCTCTTAGGGTTAATTGCACTCCCAAAGTTCGACATCACCTTTGCTCTTTGAAAAAGGAGGAAAAAAAAAAAAAGTTACATGAAAAAGTGGAGACACAGTGACTTGCTGCCCCCAGCCCCAGCATCTCTGGCCAGGCCCTGCCTTGCCTGTGGGCCTTGCCCATGGCTGTGGGTAGCATGGTGGGCTGCTACCATGGCCCACACAGCTTCCATTTTTCTCAGCACCAAGCTACCCAGTCAGGTACTAACTGAAATACATGCATAATGCTTGCAAGGCAATGTTTTCTTAACCTTTTCTGGACTGGAGTCCCTTTTTGACCTAGCAATACAGCTGTGATTTTCCACTCAAACAGCCAGGACCCCATTATTCTGTACCATGTGACATGCAGAGTTCTGAGTGCCTCTTTATTCATCTTGTGAAATCTGTAGCAAAGCACTAGATAAGGTTCCTGTTTTCAAGCAAAACACATTCCTATGGCTGGATTATTTTTCCACCTGTTAAATGGGGTTATTATTATCCACAAATGAAAACAGTTTCATTC
>NW_010516172.1:618-19098 GCF_000687285.1 Phaethon lepturus
AAACTGCTTGATGATCATGAGATGGAAAGTGCTAGAGGTAGTCTTTTTCATTAAGTTGTTTTTGTCAGCTCCCCTCTATGATACGGCATTTGGTACATTAAGCAAGTAAATACTAAAGTGCATTTTTGATTCTCAGGTGCAGCCTATCACCAATCCTAACACCATCATAGGAACAGGTGATTATGGTCTAATGCTGGAACTGCTCATGCTAATAGAAGAGCAATTGGCTGAATGATCCAAAGAGATTTTTGACCTTTTCTGTTTCTTTTCCATTTTCTTCTCATCTGCTTAATAGGCCTAAGCAGCCATATACCAGAATATATGACTGCTGCATGACTTCAACTAAACTCAGGATGAATTTTGCAAATGAAATATCATCAAGATCAGGCCAAAACGTGTAGAGAGAACACTACTGTTTTGGCAAGGCAGCACACTGTAGTTTCATAGCACTAGGATGTGAGGTTGTGATCACCTGTCATGGTTTAGCCCCAGCCGGCAACTAAGCACCACACAACCGCTCACTCCCTCCCCCTTCCACCAGTGGGACGGGGGAGAGAATTGGGAAAAAAACTCATGGGTTGAGATAAAAACAGTTTAATAGGACAGAAAGAGAGAAAGAAACAACAATGATAACAACAATAATAATACGACAAAGGAATGTACAAGAACAAGTGATGCCCAATAAAGCAATTGCTCAGCACCCGGCGATCGACAGCTCGTCCCCGAGCAGCGACTTCTGCCCCCCGGCCAACTCCAGTTTATGTACTGGGCATGATGTCGTATGGTAGGGAATATGTCTTTGGCCAGTCTGGGTCAGCTTTCCTGGCTGTGTCCCCTCCCAGCTTCCCGTGCACCCTCAGCCTTCTTGCTGGCAAGCCAGCACGAGAAGCTGGACTGTCCTTGACTACTTAGCAACACACTAGCTTCTGTGAAGATGTTTTGGGTTGTTGAACAGTTTCTCATCCCAAATCCAAAACACAGTCTCACACTAGCTTCTGTGAAGAAAACCAGCTCTATCCTGGCTGAAACCAGGACATCAGCATGCTGAATTACCTGGATGTGTTGCTAAAGGCAACCATTTTTCTTAAGTCAAGGTATGCACGTCTGAAAGACTGAATCAGACCTGGCAGAGATGTGGATTCAAACATCTTCTAGATTTATCAAAACCTCTGTAATTTCACAGCTCTTTTTTCTAGGCATGTGTAGGGGGCTCTCTTCCACAGAATTCTGTTGTCAGGACTGTGTTTGGTCTCATTGCAGGATGGGTTACAGATGAGCCTCAGAATGCTCAGCTCTTTCTAGGTGATGAGTATGGTGAGTATGCCGCATGCCTATGTTGATTCCTCTGATATTACATCAGCTTGACTATTGTCTGCTGTAATGAGGATGCCACAAGAAATTTCCATTTTGTAATTTAAACACATTTTTCTTGTGATTTTGCAGCCTGACTGCAGAAGTGTTTTCATCTGCAGAAATAAAGGAACATTTGCATATAACTGTGAGAACTGAGGATGGGGAGTGTGTGTGCAGGAGGGGGATTTCTGCTCTCTCCTGCTTCCTTTACTCTGCCAAATTTAAAGTATGCATTTTTGAAGCCAAGATCATGGACCAAATGCTAAACAGCTAAACTCATTTTACTATGACTAAATCTTTTAAAGTTACTACAGATCTATGTTAGTTTAATTATAGATTTTCATGGACTTATTCCAGATGAGGCCTAGATAAAGCAGCAGAATTTTGTCATAGGACTTGAATTGGTATACAAAGTGTCATGACTATGATGACATTGAATAAACAATTTACAGTACCACGTGTCTGGTCTTATTTATAGAGTATAAATTGAGAATAATTTTACTACTTTTAAAAAGTTAGTGTGAGCATACAGAGGAGCACTTACCATTCTGGAAAAGCATGTAGTACATTGAAAATAAGATAGATAAAAAGAGAGATGGAGGCATTGAAAAGGAAATGCTTATGTAAGGTTTAGCTTAGTAATGACTATGATTAGAATAGTGCAGATCTGAGGAGTCCAGATCTCCTAAGACTTATTCTAGTACGCATTAGATCATGCTGCCAATCCTCACAGTTCTAAGAACTTGGAAGTTCTGAAAGATCCAGTAGCAGACACTCTATTTCTTACTGCAATTTAAAGTGTGACTGTATGCACTTTGAGACCTAGATAAAGTACTAATAAAACATGTAAGTAATTCTAAAATTTACCAGCTCTGATGAGCAATTCATATAAAGAGCAAAATAGTCAAAGAAGTGGTTGAAGGAGGGAATCCTTTCTCAATTCTCAGCAAATGACAAGAAGACAACAAATTGCAAAAATGGAAGAATACAAAAAGTGAAAAGGATAGAACAGGGTTGGTCTAGACATTGGAATTAAAATTACAAAGCACAGACAGATATGCAGATTTGAAACTAAAACATTTTAATCTTATACATAGAATAGAGTGACTATCTGCCATCTGGAATTCAGGGAATCCAATGAAGGTTGGAGGTGTAAACAACACACACAGGATTATCAACATCTGTTTTCAGTGCATGCTGATATATATGAGACCTTGAGGGATAAGTTTGAGAAAATAATGGGAATTAATAAAACCTGATGATATAAAAAGGATCACATAATTGTATTTGTTTAGAGACAATATGGACTTAGCACGCTGAAAATAAATAATGCATACAATGTATCAAGTCTGTTTTCTATTAATCTCTTCTTCCAGCTCCCATAAATCCTGTAACAGGATAGTATTCCTTGCAGATGTAACATCTTGGAAGGTTTGGCATATGATATGCCTCCTATTCTTCTCTCCAGAACAGGTAATGGATAAAAATTAGTAAGTTTTGAACACTTATGCTAGTATCTCATACTAGCCCACTCTGTCTCTATCTCCCATTCCACTGCTGAGAGTAAAAGACTCCAGGATGACTATGCCAATATAAATAAATTGAGCAATCTGAGCCTAAAATGGTAGAGAATAGGATAAAACTTAAGGTATGCTCCTTTGACGTTCTATATGAACTTAAACGAATTACTACATTAGAGTGCTTATGAATGTTAAAAAAAAGGTCCTGTTAATATTTGGCCTTGATACCAAATGGCTTTCCATTTTCAAAGAGTCCACAAAACAATATAAAAAATATTAAAAATGTTTTGCACAAACCAACTTAAAAAGATTGGGACCAATATTTTGTTTCTAAGAAGGGAACAATGATGACATTGATTATTTCCACAGTTAAGAATCTACAATGTAATTGATTTTTCTCTGACTCATTTAGTGTGGGCAGGCTCCATTTGTTCAAGAAACCTGTAATATATTCCTTGAATCACTGTAACTATGAGAGATATAAAAGTTGATGTAATGAGTTAAACACACTATTTAACTCAATTTGTTTTGCACACCGAATTCCCATTTATGACACAGATACAGGTTCTATCTAGATCCACTGGTCGTTTTTGTAACATGTCTCATTAATTTTGTGTGCTGCCAAATAATTGAGTAATTGAGACCTGGGCTACCAGCAGATTCAAAAGTCATGACCAGTAATGTCTCCAGTGAATGAGAGAGCTAGACTAGAAGCAAATCTTTGATCTGGTATATATTTCTGACACATTAGGTGTCTGCTCCTGAAAATCCATGGATGTTTGGGTCATGAGTTTGTATTGAAACTGCTAGACACAGAAAAAGTGCATAGGAGTCCAGCAGGGCTAGGTGAAAAAATCAAGGGTTTAATTGAAGTACCCACTTCCAAAATTATCCAGAAAAATTTTGATTGACCGCCACCTCATCCGAATGTTCGGACTAAAACGTTCTCTATACATGTTGAGTTCTGTGTAGGTGCATATCCAGAATTATTCCAGTCAGAATGGGACAGCATTTACCTACTATCTAAAGTTTATGATTCAGTCCAGTCACAAATGGAAGGGAATTGGGCATATAAATAGATTTGAAGAAACTATTCAGTATATATATACACACATATATATGTGTGTGTTTTTAGAGTACGATAGGCTTCAGGTATATACTACTGGACTTAGTCTAAGAAGAAAATCTAGATGTAAGAGCTTTTAATTCACATCTATATCTAAAATTTGAACTTGTTGGACTTTTATTTTTAAACAAACAGATCTTTCCATTAATGTACAAGCAAAAGCAGCAATCTGGAAGAAGCAGCAGTATTTAGTTTATGCATCTGTATGCATGACTCTCAGATTCCTTTCTCCTTCTTTGCTGATAAATGACATTTTATTAGAAAAAAATAAAAACCCAGATGATCATTAACCACAGTTGCTATTTCTGCCAAAAAAAATCAAAGAAGCAGCAATCCTTCATCTATTAAAATTCAATAAACAATCAGAGCACTTAGATGTTTTTTCAACTAGGCATACAACAAGGACATTTTTGTTTTACTGTGACATTGGTTAACTCAAAATGCATTGCAAACATACTGGGCAAATCCCTTTGTTTCTTCGCTCAAAGGAGAAAATTATTTTTACATTACAGGTGACATCCAAACAATTTGTGTTTTTTTGAAAAAATGTTACTTCCTTTTTCTTCCTTTCTTGTATAAAGAGAATTCATCCTCTTTCATAAAAGGGGAAATTTTTTTTTTGGTCGTCTAAATTTTAGCAGGCAGGGTCTTTGCAGCTCACTTGTTTCTGAGAAGCACATGTACATCACCATTCTGACAGGATATGACAAACTGAACATAAAGAAACAACGACATCAGATTACTCTAAGAAAAAAATAGTCTTAGAGATTACAAGAAAAACTGTGAGAGAGATGTCATACCACTTTGCAAAGTTGTAGCTTCTGCTACAGAGTGAGGATTGACACAACAGAACTGTCCTCTGTGCAAGTGGAAACTGTAGTTATACATCAATCAGACAAATAAACCCTCTTGTTGATTTGCCTTCACAGGTCCCAGACTACCACTACTCTCCCCTCAAAATACAGCCTTACCAATAGATTGCATCAGCAGTTGAGAGAATCTTTGCTGCCTTAGAGAATAATTTCTGTCCCCTAAAACCTTCATAGAACTCTTCTACACATTAGTATTCACGCATGTTGTGTGCCAGTTTTTGCATGTGAAATAGATCTTAAAATTGACTTTACCATCTGTGATGTCACTAATATAGCAGTCACTGAAGTTCCTGAAACTATGACTAGGATGACTATGAAGGATGCATCTATCTTGCCATAGATTTCTGTAAAACAACATGTTTTTCAGTAACTAAAACTGGAGATGAACAAAGAAGGTACTCCAGGAAAGCCACAGATTAATTTAAGCATGACCCATTGAAGATTTTTTTTCACTCAAGTAATGACTGAAGCTGAATAGGTAATTATGGCTATCACAAACCTTTTAGATTAATTTCTAGAAAATATGATTTGAAAATTAAATAGCACTTGATTTTTAAGGTTTCATTGTGGACTCTCTTTCAGCTGTGTCTAGCACTTTTGTTTCTCAGAATTTCAAGCCCTTTCCTTCTCCATTAATGCTAGCATTAGATAGCCAGAAGGATCCATTTTTCAACAGTATTACCTCAACAATAAATTACATTTTCCACTTCTCTCAGGTTGCTGGTCTAAAGATCTGTAGGTGTTTTACAGGCCTTGGGTAAAAAGAGATAAAGATCAAATATGGACAGAGGTAGAGGCATACAGAGGCTGATTTATGAGTGAAGACATAACATGCACCACAAAGCTTCTACCTTCAAAATTAATAATGGATGAGGACAAGAGTGCATACCCTGCAAGGCAAAAGTAATCCACCTGTTTTGTACTAGCCCTTCACTTCAGCTACTCTCCTCCTTCACTGTGTTTGTGATTATTTTTTTCAGATTTCTTCCAGTTGTACTTACTCATAACAACTAAGTCAATGACAGCAAACACTGTGTGTATTCCCATAGTGGTGTTCTTTTAATTTTTTAACCCTCCAATATTTTTCAAATCTCTGTTACAAATGTAACAGAGTCCAATATAGTAATATAAAAAAGCAGACTTTAATTGATGATAGAGAAGTGGCTCTTTGAATTTTTTCTGGTTTTAAAACAATGGGGAACTAAAATTTTATTTGTGGAAATACTGCTTGGTCTTATCGATACATTCCAAATTTGCTGAAGAATGATCACAATAAAGATATGTCCCCTGTGCAGCAGGCAAAATAAAGAAATTAACTGAAGTGCCTCTTCTCCAGATGACTTGGAACCATTAAAGATAATTTTGATGTTTGCCAGTTGGTTCCAGGCATATGTAGTAGAGAATGAGAGAAGTGCTACATTCAATGCTTAGCAAATTTACTCTGTGGCAAATTTACCCAGTGACCTTGCAAAATGAACTGCTCCATTCATTTTTGCTTCAGACACTCTAGCTTTAAAATCAGACAAAACTAAAACCCTACTACTATGAAGCCTAGCCAGGCTTGTTCAACAAGCATGGTGAAGTCATTGAATGCTGACCACTGAGTGGGTCTGAGAGTGGGAAAATTACATAATGCCAATCCAAAGTAGAGAGACTGAAGGCAATTTGTCTATAGGGATGCATTCAACAAGCAGAGATGTAACAAATCATGTTTAACCATGGCTTATTGATGACACCCATTTGAGAACAGACAGTCTGGCTACAAACCTATGGTCTTGAACTTATGCAATGGTTCTTACTTTATAGACTAAGCTACTGGAATGAATGATAAAACAGGAATATCCTAAAAATAGTGAAGCACGACTAACATTTTTGTTGAGCACAGTGGGATGGATTCATCAACCATAACAATTTTTTTAATAATTAACTGTGCTGAATTTTTAATAAAAAAGCACAACATTCATATGGTGTAATTATTACAGTGTGAAACACGTTTGAATTAGAACAAGATAACTTTGTCATTGGGTAGGTAAATTCATAGTGTCAGGAAGTGTTCTCCTCCCCAGGTTCTAGGAATTATGTGCCTAACATTCTCTTGCAGCACACAGTACAAGCTGCTATTAATAATATATCTATAGCTGAACATAAATTTCGGAGGGAGTATTTAAAATGTTTAATTATTCAAATGAAGGAATTAATTGACTATGCCTTTTTTGCAGTTCCACAATATTTTTCAACATTGAAGAGCTCAGCATGCTAGGAAGAGTATAAGAAGTGCATAGGAGGAAATAAAAACTAAAATAAGTGGAAACTGAAAACTTTCCTAGTAAGCGAAGCTATGGCATACACACTGTATATGCTGTCATTTCGAGTTACATGCATAAATCAAAACCATGATACATTCCTATGTATTTGGGCTCCTGAATGGAAAGAAATCAGATAAGAAAAATATGAGCTTATCATTCCTAGTAGAGTATAGGCTGGTGGTGTTTGCAGATTAACAACCTAGCCAAGGCTTTCACAGAGATGGCAAGATTGTTGATTGGTTTCGGTATTTACCAATTAACTTTACTATCAAGAAAATATAAATTTACTTTTACCGTCTTTTAATTAAATCTGTAGCACATGCAAATTCACAGTAAGAGGGGTGGTTATGCATGTGTCTCTTCCCTACAAATCTTTTTTATGTTAGTATCTTGGCATGAATGGAAGAAATCTTTTCGAGGAAAAGGTACATCACATTCAACTGCTTATAAATGCAGTACAAGGCTTTGATCTTTGGTGTTTAGGCTTAGACTTTCAAGGGGTGTCTTCTTACTCCCATTTCATGATGAGTTCCATAACTCAAAGTGTTTTCAGAGAATGCAGTGACCTTTTGAGTTGCAGATGCCATAGGAATTATATTGTACTCCAGTGAAAACCGCGAAGAAAGGCCTTGAATGTGAACAAGTAATCACTGATTGGAGAGCCAGTGGAGTATATCTAGTGTTGGTGTAGTACTCATACTTGTCCTACCACTTCAGTTTTGAAGAGCAAAGTGAAGTCCAAATGATTCACATTTAGGCTCTCTGTGACAACTGTAAGCAATATGATGTTCTGCTCACCAAAGAACCTCTTCTTTCTTTTTCTGTCCTTCCTCATATTAATCTGCAGTAGCTTCTTCATCTCTTATTAATGGTTTCTGTTAAGTAAACAAAAAAAACCCCAACAAGTTCTTATGCTGAGATGAAAGTAGGATTCAGAGTTCAGATTCTTGAATTGATTAGGAAGAGGCACCTGCTTGCTATCTTCTGCTAGCTATTTAACCTCCATAGAAGAGCACTGGGTGAGACAGACCACTGTGATCAGCACTTCATTGTTCGTTGTCATGTTTTCCTTTTAGTATGCAGACTTTTAGGCTCATCCTTCTGAGGCATCTAACTCTCTATATGTCCTATAAAGAGATCTTATATATCTGGGTCTGCATTAGAGATTCTTCTCCAAAAGACAAGCATTATGGAAAAACAGTTTAAAGTCAGGCATTTTGAACAGAGTAACTGGCTTTGGGGAAAAAGCGTATCTATGTATATAATATATATACACACACAAAAAATATGCATGTAATACATAAAAAGTGTGATTGATGAATATGATTCAGTGGGTGAAGATCTTTATGTACAATGCCTATATGACACACAAAATGAGAAGTAGTACTGTATCAACAAGCTGCGCTTCACAATATCTACTTCTGTATATGACAAATTTCTTTTACTCCTGATTCCAAAATGACAGTACCTTTTTACCTTTATCAGTTCTCAAGCAATTCTAACCTAGTCTCATTTGCCACTGCATTGTTTGATTATTTTTGCAAAAATTATTAAAGAATTCTGAGTTGGTGAGAATTTGCCAGTGCAGAATTTTTGGCAAAATCAGATTCATTATTATACTTCCAAGCTTATCTAGATGGAGATCATCACATCCTTGCTGGAACACGCTGAAGGGAAAGCAACTACTCTGTTTGCCTCTGTAGAAATCTTCAAGGCTAATTTGGCTCAAGAGAAGGTCAACTTAACTGGAAACCAAATAGGTTGATTTACATATTTGTTTTCAGGCAAGCTACAGCCAAAGTTTAAATATTGTTAAATATAAAATGTATAGCCATATAAACAAGTTATTTTATGCAAGTTAGCATGTTTTCATTCATCTAGCAAGAAGGAGGAGGAATCTGTGCAGAGAATCAGCATAAAGACTGTGCATAACTTTTGTCTTCCCTAAGCCTTCTTTTGAGAATTTATTTGGAACTGAACTGACTGTTTGTATAAGGCTAAATTTCTTTCCCAGTGCAGGTTTTGTAAGCCAGTATTGCTAAACTGTAGTAGGCATCCTCCCACTGTGCATTTTAAGGCATTGAGAGATCTGTACACGGTCTGTTCATGCACTTGATATGGTACAATACTTGAAGTCCGTCTACTGTAAATAAGGATGGGAAGCTTGTCTAGGAACAGGCTGGGAAGCCCTGACCTGAAGAAGCATCTGTTACCTTGCTGTCAGCCAGAAATAATGATATCACAAACAAACTGGTACTAGAATTTCAAGTCTTTCCTCTTGGCTTCCAAAGCCAGAAGAAATCTGTGTAGTTCTGGTGTTGCACTCTGGTTTTCCCCTTCAGCTCCTCATTGGGCAAACAGGCACCCTTTGTCTTAATAAAAAGAGTGATCAATTTTTTACTAACAACCTGTAGAGAATACTTGCTTAAGGTTTCTGCCAGGTTTGCTTAATTGGAGTCTTTGCTATGCTAGTAGACTAAAAGCTATGATTGTACACTTTAGCACTAATTTGCTTCTGGATAAACTTTGGTTAATCAGATTTCTGCAACTCAAGCCAATAAAAAGTGAAATTCACTCTGGCTGAAGCCTTGGTCCCACTAGATCCATCAGAATTTCATCTACTAATATTCTCCCAGTACTTACTACTTCATCCAACTTTTGAAGTTTAATTGTTTTGGAAGCATCCAGGTATGTACAAAGATAAAGTATTTCAATATCTAAAATCCATTCAAAATTTCTCAGTGAAAAATGTTTTACACTTAACTCCTAACATACTGAATAACAGATTTATAAACTTTGGAGACTGGCATCTTGTTCCCTGCAACAGCAGTTCTTCCACTTACTCCTGAGAATACTTACTTCTACTTCTGCAGGTGGAAGATTAGCACCTTGTCCATACCCACTCAGACTTTGACTTATAACGATGCTGACAGTAAGGACACAAAGTAGTGTAAAGTGCAATGGCATTCTTGTACAATGCAGCTGTTAAGAATTTGGAAATTTAAAATAGCAGTGCTTACTATTTGAAACTTAGAATTGAATAAGTATCTTGAGAAAGGTTTTGTGAACCAATGAGTTTGCTATTGTTTTTCACACCTTCCCTTTCTTGAAGAAAAGAGAATTGTGGTATTTCTGGGTTCTTATATAGTCTAGTCTAGCAAGTATTTATCTCATCTTCTAAATTAAAAAAAATCCCCAAACCCTTATATTCATATAAATCCTATGTAAATAGAAAAAGTGCAAGGTAGAAGTTAACTTAGAGGACTTTCCATTTAATCTTCTGAACAATAAATCTCACCTGAACAAAAATAATACCATTCTGGGTAAAACTTGCCTAAGATGACCGAGCAGACAGATAGGTATATAAATTATTTTTTTGCCAAGAAGGAGAACTCACACTTATTTATTTATCAGCTTTATTTATCAGAGGAGTTTTTTTACCAAGCGAACAATATGCCATATGGGTGTCATTTCTGAAAAAATCATGCTCCTCTCTCATACGGTCTAGACTAAATTAATGTGAAGAGAGCATTTAGTGGTTTCTGCAAGTAAATTCATAAAGACCAGCAAGACTCAACCGATTTTTAGGACAAAATCATCAACTTGTTGTGGTGAGCACCATGATGTGTGGAGGAGGAGGGAGAAGTGCCAGCTGGATCCATCATCTATCTTGGCAATTATACGGCGTTCATCACCATGGTATCAGAACACCTTTACAGGCTCTAAGGGTAATCACAGTAAAGGATCTCTAGTTTCTCCTCATGTCCTAGGAGAAATGGCTTTGTTAGTCTCACTATTGTTAGTGTGGAACAGGTAGGTGAAAATAAGGGGTTTTACATTTTATTCTTAAGGAGCTGAGATTTGTAACTGTTCCAATATCATCAGGGAATGAATTCCAGAGTTGCATGTCAGCTGCCAAGAAAATTTTAGCTGTTTGTGGTATAGAGATGACTCTTCCTTTGTCCCAGAGGAATGCAACTGTAGTGAAAGGTCATGAAGTCAGTGAGAAGTATGAGAACTGCCTTCATCCTCTTACACTTTCAGGGCACAGAAAACTTGCTTAGGATGAATGTAGGCAGGAAGGTAGAAACAAGGATTGTTGAATACGCTGCTGATTTTTATTGGCTTCCCTAGTAACGCGAGCAGCTTCCCTCAGCATATGTGCTAGAGAGCTGTCCTTATCACTCTGCCAGCAGACTCTGCTTCCCTTGGGCTCCAATGTACGATGGACATAGAGACCAGAGCTCTATTTGAACACATTTTGAGCAATATATAGCTATCTTCACTGGAGCTTAAAGGTGCACTGTAAGCAAAAATATTATTTCCTTAAATATTTCTACATTCTCTCATATAATAGGCATCAAAATGTGGCCCTAATCTTTGTCATTTTAGTCTTTAACTTTTTTGGTATGTTTTTTTCTGTATCCATTAATATTAGGTTTTGGGTTTGCTTTCATTATGAATAACACTAGCATTATCAAATGACCCCATGGAAAGCAACGGAATTTTATGTCCTATAAAGAACATCTCAATGAGAATAAACTTACTAAATCTTGATCCTTAAAGTGGAATCTTCACTCCATTGAATTTAATGGTAATATTGCTGTTAACACTAATGAGTCAAGACTTTGCCCATAGCATAAAGCTGTCAATAAGTAATTTATGATAACCAACCAACAGACCTAATACTAAAAAAATCCTTTGCAATGAGATAAAAAGATTGAAAACTGGACCAGGTTTTGCATGGAGGATCTATTTCTGATCTTGCTGCGCAACTGTTGTTTGTTTTTTTTAACTTGAGCTAAACAGTACGACAGGAACAAGTGAAATAATTAGGTATTATGAGATACCTGCTCTTTTTCACTTATGGTCATTTTATGTGTTGAAATACTTGCATTGTTTATGTAGGAAAGCAATCCTATTGTTCAGCCATCTAAATTATCTGTTTCTTCATCATATTATCAAGGCTCACTTCAACTGTTCTAGTTTGCATAGAAATTACATGCAATTTCCTTTTTAATTTTGGTATTTTTTCTTTTTAAAGAAGAACAATCACTATATTCACAGGGAGAATTTGTTAAACTGGAAAATCATATTTAAGACTTCAAGGTGTATATAAATTACAAAATTGACTTTAAAGAGGCCAGCTTTCTGTCAGGTGTGTGGGAGTGAATGACAGACTAATTCCCACACACACCCAAGAAAATTGTGAGTTGTCCTTTTACCAAGTATTCAGTTACAACTGGCCCTATATATATTATAACCGTATTATACAGAAGTATTCCTTTTGCGGCTTCTTTACATTTTACTCCGATATTACTTGCCTATATAAATATACAGATAAAATAATCCATTCTGAAAACTGTACTCCCAGGTGCCAGCATTTAGTATTAAGGATGTGTTTAACCTTACTGTACTCTGCAATAATCTCCTATATATGTGTTAGGGAGCAGATATCCTAAATATGTTATTATAACATCAGATTATATTTAGCAGGTTAGAGATAATCTGCTGATTTAAGTAAACACTACAACAAAAAGATACCACTATAATCTGCTGTCAGTATCTTTTTGCACCACTTCTCAAGACTCCCTAATGTGCATTTAACATTACAGTTAAAATCCTTTTATTTGTCCTATTATTTATCCAGCTATGGAATCACTGCACTTTCACATTAAAAAAAAAAAAATCTAGGCAAATATATGTTACAAAACCACAAGAAAAAAAAGAGAATTATTATCAAAGTTGTTCTGCTACACATTATTTACTTTAAACATTTACTTTTCAATTTACTTATTGACATGATGCAAAGAGCAAGGAGACTGGATTGATGCCTTTTCATTCAAGATAGGTGTAACAGAATACTTAGATAGATGTTCCAGATAGATATTCTATATATGTAGGTATAACAGAGTTGCGCTGTGCTGAGAAATATCAGCAATGAATCCTGTTAACATTACCAGAATGCTCTCTAGAAAGAAAACATAAGAAACGGCATTTACTTTTCCACCTTGAGATCTTCATGAGTTTTTGACTCATCTGTCAGTATACCTGGTTGATAGATTATTTCTTCTCACTGGCTATCACGCTAGAGGACAGAGAAGCAAATCCCTTTGGAGCCAGCTTTAGTACTGCTCTTTACATTGGCTGTCAAGTGGAGTCAAGAAGGGACAGTTTTTACAATCTGCCTAAAAGCGTGGCCTGGAACCTGTGTATGAATTTGTGCACGTCAACAGTTTTCCAACATATGTGCCTAAATTTAGTCTCTGAATTCATTACTGGGCTTTCAAATATGTGACCCGATTTTCAGAATTACTGACCACTCAGACATCTGATGATTTCAGTCTAAGCTGTGATTATTCAGCATCTCTTGTACAAAATCACCCAGTGCAGTTTCCAATTTTAAATCAGTGGACAGACAGTTGTTGAATTTAGTAGATACTGAGTTGGCATGTGGATATTTAACTTTTGGCAACCACATTTGACACTTTTGGACAGGCACGGTAGCCACGTAAGTGAATCTGATAGCCACATGAAAATTGCAGTGTCATATAACCAAAAATGTATCACAGAATTCAGACCATTATTACTTTCTCTGTACCTCTTATTTCATCTGTCTTGTGACTTACCATTTTAAAATCCTGAGCACCATTTAACAGTTAGCATCCTTTAAAAATGGAACTGTCAGAGAAATCTTCATAAATCTGAAAGTTCCTACATCTATATATTATTACGATATGTAAGATACAAAATACATCAAGCCTTGGATGGGCATGTTGTGACAATGATATGGAGAGACATCATTAAAGCTTATTATCAGGGAGGCACACTAAAAAGGTCTAATGTTCAGTAAGAACTTCTGATTTTGGTTGCATGGCAGTACATGGGAGACATGCAAAATATATGGTGGCTAAAATCTTTTGTTAGTTAAGTAATACAGCAACTTTACATTTCTGTGAAGAGCAAGTTCTTCACTTCTGAGGTTTACAGCTCACTTCTATAGCCCTCAAGGATTAATAGTGCTATAACTGACTCACTAATTTGACTTCTTCCTGTTCTAGCTTCCATCCATGGATGTTCCAGGCCTGGAGAATGCACATTCTAGACTTAAACTTGTCTACCTTTTAATGTCAGTTACTGAGGAGTTTTTAGAAGGGGTATTGGTTAGGTCAGCTCCCTAGCTGTTCTAACATATGCCAGAGTCAGACAGCAGAGGATTAGAAAATTTTCTTTGCTATGTGTCCTTTTCTATGCCTAACCACAGCTTCTCTGTGCTCAGGCACACTATACAGCCTATTATACTGACTTTAACCTTGAAAAATTGTAATGCTATTTTAGGTCCGTTTAGAAAGGCTTCCTCTCTGCCTTGAAAAGTTGAACTCGTGGGAACAAAGACGGTTGCATTTTCAGTTGGAAAGGTACAAAAGCACTTCAATTTTTTTTGATTCTCTGTAGCCTTTCTTTTCCTTTTTGTTAACAAGACATAAAGATTTTATTGGCACGAGTTCGGAATGATCTGCAGAGCCTTCTTTGTCAGTTGCAGTAACCCTCAGACACCTGGCCAATCATTCCAGATCTAAACTACATGGCAGTCTAATTTACAACAAGCAGAAACATACCTTGTTCACAGGTACTTGCAATACTGTTCCAATTCAAAAGTAACATCAGTTTTGCCGAAGAGAGAAACTGACTGGCAGTTTTCCTTGTTCAGAATCAGAGGAATAGCTGTGCAACAGGCAAACCTGAGGGCACAACTCATTTTTCAGCTATACTGCTGAAAGCTGCTTTAGACATTTTGGCACTTTTTTCCCACTACTGCATACTGAAGATATTTGCAGTTTACATGTGTTTCGTCTTGTATATTTGCAACTACTCCATTTACCTTCTAAATTTATCTGAATTTTTCTGAATTTCCTTTGAATTAAACTGAAATGACAAGAATTCTCAGGATTTCATTACGTCTACTCCAAATGTGAATGCTGTTACTGCCTGCCTCAACCCCAACCCATGCAATTACTACAGTTTTGGTTTTAGAAGAAGATTGAAGAGAAAAGTATTAGGTGATAAAGGTAATTTCTACATTGTAGAATTGCAATAAATTATCTTCCTCTCAGGGACCAATGAAAACAAGTAAGTCTCTCAGGCTTTTTCATTCATGAAGCACCTCCTGGCTCATTAAGATCTCTCAATGGTGATCCCTTTGCTGTGTGCAAAGTGTATTTCTTTCAGACTTGATGATGATAACTAAAAAATGCTCAGTGTTTATAAGATGTTCTAATTGAAGTTGCTATGGATTCATGAAATTATTAAGAACAAGTTCATTCTGCCTCAGTCAGTATATGCATCTTTTTTAATGAAACGAGAAAAGTTAGCTTAAAAGACATGTGCTCAGTAATTATAAAAGAAGAAGTATATTTAGTGTCAACACACTGCAGGCTGGGTTTTCACACGTTGCTGCACTGATATGATACTAATGGTTGCTGTTATTGGGTAAAAGAACAAAGGCTTATGAAATACTAGCTGTGTAACTAAAAGAAATGTCTAGAACCAGTTGCATTTTAACCATCCAGCAAGCCTAATACCAATGGGAAAGCGTGCTCCTCATAGAGGAATAACAAAACTTAGTAGAAGCAAGTGGGGCTGTCTGATGTATACTGATTCAAGAATGTAGTGGTGTTCAAAACAAACTTCTGAGCTGTGTCATTCAGGGCTGTTTACAATATTTGTCAGTCATGGGACTGTTTTCAATATCTATAAACCTCATGTTGCTTGTAGCCTCCTTGTTAAACACATTGTGCTGCTTCAACTCGTCTGCTATTTCTTTCATGTCTCAAGCTACCTTATTGCTCCACAGCAGACATCATCTCACATTTAACTGCACTTTTAAAGACTTGTGATTGCAAACATGCTGCCAGTTGACCTGCTATAGTAGAATCATCATCTATTTTGTTTTCCAACTGCAATGAATTTTGTATCTATACATCCAAACATCCCATTACAGTATGAAATAACTGTCAAGGAAACAGACATTGACTGCTTCGTTCCAGTTTCCATATGGCATTTCTTATCACAAAATACCTTTCACATCAATACTGCCTGAGATCAGGCCTATCTAGCTGCCTTTTTGACAGATTTTCACAGCTCTGGAATGTCTATTAATAATGATTGAGCTATATGGCGTTTCTTGGGAATTAATGACTGGGTAGAAAGTTCCATTGACTCAGTGCTCAGCAAAGGACTATTTTTTCTAGCAGGTAATCAGTCCCTGGGAAGTACTTAGAGGTTGCATCAATGTTAATAATAACACAATGTTGTTAAAAATAACAAAAATCAAATATAGAATTTGGAACGTGATAATTGCAATTACTCTATATGTTCTAATTGTTTTATATTCTTCAGATTTATCACCACCTCAACATTCAGGTTAACTCATTAACTTTCCTAATTTTTCAAACTCTCTTATTTACATTAAAACCTGCAAGGATCAATTCTAAGAGTATATACAATTAAACACAGAATTGAACATGTACAATGCACACATAAATATGTTGAGTATGAGTGTGTATGCATTTATGTAACTTCCACTGAGACATGGCTATACATTGCTACAGGATTTACCAGGAAAAAAAGCCCATTTTCTAGCTTAAAGTTGAACAACAAGCATTGCCATTGACCCACGTGTGAAAGTCTCAGTGAAAACAAGTGAAAGAAATTAGAGAAAAATATAATAGAAATACCTAATTTTGTATAAGGCCTGTGCCTAAAATTAAGTATTTCACTTAAATGGATATGCGCTTGAGTAAAGACAACTGTGTAGGTTCTAGTTGAATCATTCATTTTCTCACTTGTTTCAGAGGCAAAAATACGTTCCTTATGGGATATAACTGTAGAAAAGTAGGTAATTACTACTTACCTTAAAGAAGTCTTGAAAGTGGAAGGCAGTGGTGCTAAACTGGGAAATCTTTCGTGCTTCTCAACTTGATAAAGACAACTGAAATAAATTAGAAGTTTGTTGACTGACTTTATTGAGAAAAGCTTTATAAAACCACATAAAGACCCAAGATACGCCTCAGTACTGTGTATAATACCCATTTATCTCAACTAGTTTTCTTGTTTCCATTATTATACTTCATGGTTTTATATTTTGGTCATGCAAGTGTTCTTACACCTACATGCTGTGAAGCCATTAAAACACACTGCTGCAGGTCTAGCAGAAAGGGTTCATGCGCTACTCTAGAAGAAGTCTAGTTCATTATTAGAACTCTAAAACATGGTACAGCTGAAATAACATCACTACTAATACAACTAACAGGCACAGAGAGCATAACAACTAGAGTAACTTGTGATTAATTAGGTAACATTATTCATGGGTTCTGAGTTCTATGGGTCTGATCCAAAGTCTTATGGTGCCATAGGAAACTTTTTTTTTCAAGGAGCTTTAATCACCCTCCTGTTTTCCCCAGTCCTGGGCTCTCATTCCAAGCACATGCCACTTAGGGTCATCTTCTGATTGCGTGGACCTGAATCCCACAAATGTTAGATTCTAACTTAAATCCTTTGGTCTTTTTTGCTATAGGGGAATTCTTAAGGAAAACCCCAGGAACTCAGCAAAACAAGAAACATGTACCATAGTTAGTCGGCTTTAATAGTCCATAAAATAAATAATTTTTTGGATGTTATTATTTCTGCACATGTATAGCACTAACCATGCAAAATATTTAAGCAGCTTTTTAGCAGTCAGATCCACGGGGAAACTTGCATAATCTTAAGCGCCTGACAGGACTGGACCTTGAATGTCTCTAGATGCAATAATAAGTATGGAACAGATTTATTTTGTGCAGTATTTTCAGCACAAACTGCATCACAAAGTGTTAAATAATATATAATAGCAGAAAGAAGTATACACAAGGGAGGAATGATATGGTTTCAGAGACTTGAAAGGGGATGTTGATGAGGTGGAGGTTTTAAGAATTAAATATTAAAACCCAAAAAGGCTGGTTTTGGCTGGGACTGATTGTTTCTCTCTGCTGGGAAATAAAGGGGCTTTCTAACGTACCTCCTGGACAAGGATGCAAGGCATACTGTCAAACTGTTCATTGGAATCATCACTATACCAAGTCTATTTTTAAGAGAATGCCAAGAATCGCAATTAGCTAACTACAGCCCTCTCTGATTCCAAACGTCTGCTTTGCCCTCTGCTTCACCTTTCTGTTTATTTACCGCTTAACAACTCCACACGGAGTCGGCCGAAGTTCCTGAAGCGCGGCGGCAACCTACCCCCTCGCAGGCGCGGGCAGCGGAGC
>NW_010516173.1:0-7557 GCF_000687285.1 Phaethon lepturus
CGTGCAACAGCTACCGCGGCCTTTGGTTGCCACTAACAACTCTGGATGCAAAGCCAGCCCTAAAGGGAGATAAGCTTGGTTTCAGGAGCCCTGAAAGCAGCAGTGCCTGACATTTGTGGTGGGGAGCTCGGGGAAGCAGCTGCCTCCATCGGCGGGGGGGGGGGGGGGGCCGCCCGGGAAAAAAGGAACAAAGGCTGGCTTACAGGTAAGTAGGTTTAAACACAATTGATGCACCAAATTAGGGATTGAAGCAGGCAGCACCCCTCCGAGCTATAATCCATTGCCTCGCTAACATAAATGGAAATTCAATTTGGGTGAGGGCAGGGAGGGAAGGGAAGCTCGCTGTCTGCTCCGGCGCGGCCGGTGCAGCTCCCGGTGCCCCGGGGGCTCTGCCGTTTGAAGCCCTGCCCGTGGGCAGCCAGCGCCGGCATCGAATTTGCCTTGGTGCTGATGAGGTTAGGCAGTGTCTGACTCGGGCTGGACCCGACGCGGTATGAGAAGGGGGAAGAGAGGACTGGCACTTGCTCAGGTGGATGGGCAATCGTGCAGGGTCCCAGGGACCCCTGCCCTGATCGACGCTGTGTGTGCAATTCCTCTGGCCAGATCCGCTCCTCAGCCTTCATACCAGGGCTGTAGAGTCTGGACCAGCCCCGTGGCTCACAGGAACTGTTGGGTACGCATCCCAGGGTCGGGAGAACTGTTTATCATCCTTTTAAAAGCATCACTTTGCTCAGTCCTGTTCCCATAACAAATCAGAAGGGATCTGCAGGCTGCTCGATGGCTTCATCATGCACCGAGAGGGTGCTGGGGCTGCAAATCTGAATTTGCATTTGCCCGATGCAGAGGCACAGGCAAGTGTTTAATGTGTCTGTGTCATCAGAGCCTTGCCGGGCCACAGTGCGAACGATGCGATCGATTCGGGGTGGTTATCTCTGAGCTTCGTTGTTTCGCATGGGACTGCATGGGGATCTCCCCACGCGACTGCAGCACTTGCTATTCAACCCGCGGGTGTGCGGGACGCTAACCACGGCAGGACACAGGACACTTCCCTCCTCCTTGTGTGTGAGTTTGTGCCTTAGAGCACGAGAGAAACAAATGCTGGAACGTCCCTTTTGCTAAGCCTTTGCTTGTTCCACCTTCTTGCTTTCTCCTAACCCGTTTCTCTTTTTTGCCTTCCTCAGGACCAAATTTTCTCTCTCTGATACCAAGTGATGCCCCTTGCCTCACGCCCCACGAGGACCAAAGGGGACCCAGCCCCACCATGCAGTCGGACCTCCCCACTGCCACCGGAGGATTCTCCCTGAATCGGAGACGGAATTGGACCTGAGCTGCCCTTTACAGCTCGGTCCTGCTTTTCCTGCTCCGGCAGCGAAGGCGAGGACTGCCATGCGTGGAGGAGGCTGAGCAGCCCCCATCTCTTCCGCCTCCCCTCTCGGGCCAGCCGCACACCCGCGGCCCTTCCGCAGCGTGAAAGGCAGCTGGATGGGCTGTGCCCAGCACCGCCCCACGGTGAGCTGGTGATGGGAGAGCAGGAGAAAGGCCCAAGTTAGCAAAAAGAGAGCATCATTTGCTCTTTGGGAGGTGCTGCCTTACCAGGAGCTCGAGGCCGGGGGGGCAGCCCGGCCCCTTCCCACCAGGCTGCTTGCACAGCTCAGCATCCCAGAGAAATTCCCTCCCCGGGGCTGCCGCAGCTGAGCCACCTAATGAATCTAGTCGCCTGTGATGCTATATTGGGGTTACCATGGATATGGTGCCACAAACACTGGTCTGTGGCTTTGTTATATAAACAGGAGAGATTGCCACAAATACCCAAAATATCTGAAAAGGACAGGAAGAGACAAAAGTCTTCTCTGGGTTTGTTTATAAAGTGTTGTGTGATCCAGTGGATAGTGCCAGTGGAAGGTGGGAGAGATTTGTGTTAACTTTGAGAAGTGGAGCACAACCGAGCAGTGGTGTCGGACTCGGTAGCTCTGGAGACTCCCTCCAGTCTTCAACAGGATCTTTCTAAAATGATCCCCAAAAGTGCTGCTGGCTAGGCTGCTTACTGACCCTGATCATGCCCCAAGGCTGGGCTCCCCGCAGATCATGGTGTGAAGTGCATCGTTCTTCATGCTCAAGTTCATCTTAGCCGAGCTTCACGCAGATCTTTGCCCTACCGTATTTCTGCCATATGCAAGGAGATCCTGCTGTCTGCAGCAGGTGATGGTGGTAGAGACGCAGTCATCAGCTGGTGCAGAACTGCCCACACCTGACCTGCTCAGCAAGACCATCCAGCTAATCTTGTACCATCTCAGGTACAGAAAGTCCCTTGTACAGTTTGAGGAATCATGTAATTTGAAGAAAAAAAAACTGCTCTAGAAATGGAGGTGGGATGTAAGGGAGATGGAGACATCAGAGTGGCTAAAATTGTATTGCACTCCCACTCCCCTGCCAATAAAAACACCATAAATAAAGTGGCTTTGCAATAACCATCTCCACGCATTGTAACACAGATTCACGTGTCCCTGCAAAAGATGCTCCAAGCAGGATAATCCCTGCTCTAGGCTCGTTCTGCAAGAGAGGCATGACAAGCTTGCTCCAGTCTTATCACGGGGACGGCTTGTCTCTTCCCAGCAGGTGCTACCCCCAAGCTCCCAGTCTCCATCGGTGGCTTCCTCTTCCCATCCTCCATGCTCACCAGTGGGTGACGTCCCCAGCCCATGGCTGTTTCAGGTCCCTCGTGGCCTTCAGATGCCCTTCACTGTGGGATGACCATTCATCCACTTCCTTTCTCTCCTATCGCTCTCCCTGTGAGTCCAAGCAGACACCTTCCCATGCTTCATTATCTGCCATGTGGTGGAGAATACCAAACTCACTAAGGAAAGATCTGCTTTATTGTTTAAAAACACACCAAAGCCAGTTTTTGCTGTTCAGCTGTAGGACACCCTGCATTACTTGCCATCCCTGATTTTGCAGGATCCACCTTAATTTTCATGAAGTGATGTTTCATGTCTCCGGAGCGGTGAGGAAGACTTCTTTGATTTGGTAGGAAACCAAAGCAAAAGGAGCTGGAATCTGCTGTGGGCACGGGTCCAGGGGAAGAGCTGTCTGCCACGTGAGTTTTCAGGGGGGTGCTGAGCCCTTCTGCGTGGGGCTCTGCTCTTTGATGCCAGCCTTTCTTGTTGCTTTTCCTCTAGCTTTTGCTTTCTGGTGCTAAGCTGCTTTCTGAAGATCACACAGCAAGCCAAGATCATGATCAAGAGGAGCCAATCCAGGCAAGGACATGGGGCCAAAAGAGCCTGAGGAGTTTGAAGACAGACCTTTATCAGCTTAGCAAAAGGGTTGGTGCATTAAATGACAAGGGCTGCAGGCCCTGCACGCTTGAGGTTTCTAGCAGACAAGTTAGCAGAAGGTATAATAAAGGGAAGAAATAGTGGATAAACATGATTTCCTTCAGAAAACACAACACAGCTTCTGTACAGGGAGCACTTGCCCTACAAACCTCTTGACAACCCAATAAGCTTGAAGGGGAAGGGGTTTCCAGGAGATGTGGTCTCTTTGGCTTTCCAAGGCTGTGACAGAAGGCTCTGCACTATCCCCACCATGGCTCAGATGCCAGGATTATTCCTCCAGCTCCTCCCATGGCCCTTCAAGCCAGCAGCTCCCCTGATATTCATGCTTCTGGGGTGAGGACTGCCCTGTGTAAAAGGGCACGAGGGAATCTGTGTCAAGCATCCTTAAACTCACCCTCCTGGCTCTCAAAGCCCTTCCTTCTGTTGGCACTTCCATCCAAAGCAGCAGCTACACAGGATCACGTGCCAGCAAGTCTGGCACGTCACGTCGGGCACAGAGGCACAAGCCGACGGGTGCGATGCAACATGATGTGCCAGGCAAGCCCTGCCATAGAGCAGCTTTTAAGCACACGTTCCCTCAGAGCACCTCTCACCCATGCCGCGCTGGCTGAGGCTGGTGGTGCCCCGCGGGGCTTGGTGTCAGTCACGGGCTGGAGATGTGTAACACAGCGAGTGTGGAGCATGCTGCCTTGCGGCGCTGGGTAATTCATCTGTTTGGGTTAAAAACACTTACTTAAGGAGCAGCTTCTCCCTGTTGTTGCTTTGTTAACTCTTTTAAGCAGATGCATTCCTCAGCACTCTGAGGTTGCCTCCTTCAAGGACAGAAACCTCTCAGAGTGCCACGGCAGCGCGGAGCAGTAGGTGCAAAAGGGGCACCAAGCAAGGTCCTGGTTACGGGCGGTTGTTGGGACTGTGTTTATAAGCCAGGTGGTTCCTATACCGTGGGTGATTAAAGCAGGGGCGGAGAAAGGCTGCTATGGAAGAGTACACACCTGGGGATCAGGCTGCTGCCCTCACATAAACAAAAAGTTTGCATTTAAAGCCGGTGAAGGCGACTGAGGCACTGTGAGCATGTGCTTATGTCCCAGCGTGAGGAGGATGATGGAGTGGAAACTTTTCAGGCTGCTGATGTGGGTATTTGGGATCAGCTTGGAGACTGTCCAAGGGAAGGTGCCTGCATTATCACAGCGAAGAGGCAGCGCGAAGGGCCAGGCACTGCCGTCGGGACCAGAGAGCCGCTGTCACTACGAGGAGGTAAGCCTCCTCCTGCAGAGCTGCACGCACGGGGGCCCATTTACTGCTGGGGAGCTTAAAGCAAAAACTAATGCCAGAGAGCAGCAAAGGGAAAGATGGGAAAGACCCTGCCCTTGGGAATGGAAAAAGTATTTGGCAGGTGATGACAAGGTTGCGCTGTCACTGTACCTGGCCGCTGCGTCTAAACCCGCTCCCAGGGTCTGCGACAGGCAGAAGGCGCGTGACGTGTGCCTGCAAAGCACCCGGGGTGGGTTATTAGAGCCCTAAGGCTGCGTTTCCCTGTTGGAGCAGAGCACCGGCAGCAGCAGTGTAATCCTTCAGCAGTATTAGGTGCCCTCTGCTACAAATTAGCCCTATTTTAGATGTATGTGTGTTTTACCGCATCCCTGAGAGGCCACGTGCTGGGTGTCTGTTGTGTCCACCAAAGCGCAGCTGCTGGAAGAGGCTTCAATCTAGAGGTGGCACCGCTACCCCCCAGGCTGGCGGAGCACTGGGGGTACGTGCAGAAAGCTGGGCAGAGTTTCAGTAGTAGCCCATTGCTCCCAGCAATACCCAGGTTTGGTTGTGGTTTGTGGTCACATAGCCCCTGGGTGAAGGGGAGTCTCAGAAGAAAGATGTCTCCAGGGTCATGACAACCAGATGGGAACCTGCCCTTCCCTGATGGCAGCACTATGAGCTGCTCCTTGGGGATGGAGCAAGCTGGAGGTGGGAAAAAAAGCCTAGAGCGTGGCCTTAGACGCTGAGTGAAAGGAAGATCACACAATATTCCTGGGCAGTTTGATCGAGAGTCGTGAGTCAAGGGTGAGGAACCCAAGAATTTGGGTGCGGGAGTGTGAATGCGTGAACTCACTGAAGGATTTACATGGAGAATAACCCATTGGTGGTGGTGGAGGAAAGCAGGTGATTATAACCTGAACACTGTACTTAAAACCTACAATGATTTGGCTCCTGACTGCTGCTGGCCTGTTTATCCCACGGACTTGGCAGGCACAGGACACTTCCCAAACGGCGAGAGGCGTTGATAAAAGTTGTGGCTGGCCAGCGGCCAGCTCTGGAGGCTGTGGACAGGCTCCCAAACTGCAGATGCTAATTAGCACTTTCCTTCTGTAAAAATTTGTATTGCAAAGTCTAGACGATCAGAGCTCTTTGCGCTCTGTGGTTGTACAGCCCATGGCACGACAAGACCATGCTCACAATGGAGGTCTTGCACAATGCTGAAATATAGAAATATGGTATAAAAAACTTTGTCTCCTTCATAGGCAACTGATTTTCACATAATTGCTCTTAGAGTAAGTAGACCTTGTGTTAGAGCTCAGAAAACAAGCTCTACACTTGCACAAGGCAGCCCAAGTATTTGCTAAGTCCTTGTTAGAACATTGTTTTTCCTTGCTTCTATCCTGGGCTTAGATTAGTGGAGAATTGCTTTGACATATTCACTGGGAAGCAAGGAGGCTGTTTATTGAGGTACAGGAGTGCAGGCATAGAAACCAAAATGAATGGCCCAAGCAAAGAACCTCCATCATTCATATTTCTGAACAAACATACAATGATAAATTGCTAGACAATGACGTTTGACCCATAAAAGTAATAAAAAGCTAAAATTGTTTTATTCCTGGCATAGCTTTTCAATATCTTTTGCACATAGTCCAAGCAACCTTGAAGCAAATCTGGACAGGAACCGTGATAGAGACAGTTCAGGACTAACTGATACGGCCTATGATAATTAAATAACAATAGGCTTAAGTTGAGTCTCTAAAGACAAACTATATTTTGTCCGCTTGCTTTCATTTCTTGTCATTAGGCTGGGTGGCTTGCCTTTCAGATCTCTGCACAGGCGTGTGAACTGCGTGCAAAGTGTGCTGAAATTACTGGCAGTAATCAGTTTATTTAGGGAGCAATTAATTAAATGCAACTGTTTCCCTCTCTATAGATTAAAAGAGTGCTATAAGCGATACCATCTTAAAAGGAGCAGATGTGCTATAAAAGGACCAGAGACTAATTATTCTCATCAGTCAACAAGGACAGAACAAGTATCGATGGGCTAAAACTGGCAAAAAGAAAAATTAAGTTAGCTCTTAGGAATAACTTTGGGACTGCAAACACAAGTCAGGCCAGGGAAATGAACGCTGCGGGACAAAAGCCACACGTCCCGACAGGCGGAGGCACTCCCGGGTGGATGCGCTTGTCTTCCCAGCGTCATTGCCGGGAGGCTGGAAGAGCAATGGCCTGCAGAAGGGTCCCTGCCACCCGGGGAGTTTGACAGCTTACAGGCAACGTGGGTGACAGCAGCTGAGGCTGATGGCAGGGCTGGCAGGGCCTCCCGAGACGTGCTGAGCACCCTCCCTGCCCCGAGGAGCAAAAGGAGCCCGGGGACAAGCGGCCACTGAGCTCAGGGGATGCAGTGGGAGAGCTGGGGCAGTTTTTGCTTCGCTGTCACACCAGCTTGGGGCCCCCGTGTGTGGTCGTGACAGTCCTGTCCGTGCCGGTGCCTCTGCGGGTTGCCCACCTGCTAGAGGGGTAATGGCCACTCAAATTGCCAGGTTTTGTCCCAAGTTCTGCTATTACCAAACGCTGCTGTTTTCAGCTCTGGGACGTGGTAACCCCCCTGGCACTCGTGAACCACCACTGCTACGGCCCAACGCGCCCTGCGCAGCGTCGGTGCCTGTAGCGAAAGCTGTGGACGAGGACTTCCAGAGCAGCCGAGGTTGCGCTGGGCACAGATTTGGGAAGAGGGGACACGCTCCCCGCCCCCAGGGGCGACTGTCACCGAAACCAGGCAGCAAAACCCTCAGCGCAGCTCCTGATAAACGGCACACGGGACAAAGTCATGTCCTGCGCCCCGTGCCCCGGGACTCTTGCGGGGTTCGCCGGGGGAGGCTGTGGGCTTGACCTTGCCTGGCTGCCCCGCGGGGAGTGGGATGCTTTCCCTGCGCCAGCACCGGGGATAAAGGCTCCCTCGGCCAAACGGCGG
>NW_010516174.1:0-9442 GCF_000687285.1 Phaethon lepturus
AAAAAAAATCCACACACCCAAAACAGCCCTGACACTTTTTGAGAGATCAAGATACTTCAATCTGAATTCAGAAATCACATTGTGTCACATACATACCTGCAGTCAGGTAGACAAACAGCTATAAAGATAGGAATGCCAAAATTAATTCTAAACCACCTACCTATCCTGAAATATCATCAAGCGAGCAGGGCTTTTTGATTTCTCAGAGGTAAGGACCGCTTTAATTTTTTCTAGCTTTATCTTTATCTTGACAATCTTACTAAACTGACAAATGATTTTACAGTTTGCGGAAGAACTGTATCCCAAGGCTAGATAACTATAAATGATCTCTCCTGACAACAGTCATGTCTATTTGCATGGTTAGTACTGGATTTTCATTTTGTATGGAAAGGTGTATGTCATCTACTTCTAGTAGCCTTGCATCCTAATTACAAAGGACTAGTCAACATCACTTACTACCTCAAAGAGTACCTCCAAATTATATGGACCTAATGAAGTAATCACTGCCAAGTGAACAGAAGTCCTCCCTTACTCATGCAATTCTTTATGGTTTCATTTTCTAAAAACAGCCTTACAGATGAGGCACAGAGCTTTCCATTTTCAAGGCTTTCTTGTACCTGTGCTGTCAAACAGTTCTATACTAGCAGTTTCCTTCCTTCCTTTTCAAAAGCACTAAGTTCACCAAAATATACTGGGTAACAAATGACAGCAGCAGACACTTGTATTCAACAGTATGAATATGACTGAGAAACTAAAACTGGGATCTGAGAGGTCTGTATAACTACAACAGTTTGTCCATGCCCGCAGAAAAGTTCTTTAGAACACTGAGAGAGTAGCTATTGTGAACCTTACAACACCGCGTATATGCCCATATGCTTTTAGTTCAGAGAGGTAGTTTTCAGACAAGAATAGATTTCTGTGGAAGAAAATGACATTTTACTTTTGTTGCATAATACAAAAAGGAAAGAGTTAAATCAAGTCTTTTTTCAGAGACTGATCTCCATAAAGGTGAACAACTCTGAATCATTCTTAGTATTACATGCAGATCTGATGTTGCTTACTCAACATTTTTTTTGTTTAGTGAAAACATCTGTGCTGGGCCTCTTGAGGCATGTCTAATGAGCTGTTATGCTGCCAATTAAACACTAGCCCACCAGAAGCTTGCAACAGCTGATGCTGTTACAGTGTAGTGTTTCTTCATTGCCTCACTAATTATACAAAAGTTAAATTTGTAATGAAGTCCGAAATGTACCTGGCCAGTAACAGCTGGTTCAAATGTTCTGATGAAGCTTGATGCTTTCAAACATGTCAATTCTCTGAGCCTAAAATGCTTTGTTGTCCTCTTCCTGAATCCCTAGCCACTGGCCACAGTACAGAGGACGTTAGCTTTTCAAGTCTCCAGAATCAGAGCACACCACTGGCACCACACTGGAACATGCTGCTACCATGCTATGAGACATCCGGCAATCAAAAGTACAAAGATTTCAGACCTTTTGCTTAGTCCTTTCAGCTAAGCAGGAGAAAAAACCCCAAAAGCTACAGATCTCAGAATTTCAGGTTTGTTTTTTTTTTTAAAGTCAAAGATTAACACAGTCAGACCTCTGTTTGTCATTCAGAATGCAAACAGTAAGAACAGAGAAAGGGTACTCTTGAAATGGGAAATATTATTCCAGCTCAGCAGCTGCTTAGTAGTGAAATAAATATTCTTATTTGGGTATGTCTAAAATGGAATTTTCTCAGAATTCTCAAAATCTCTGATCTGTGGGCAATTTCAAAGATTTGTGTTTGGAGCATCAAGCTCAAATTTCAGAAAGAACAAAAAAACAGAAACTGAAAATACCGCCTTTTCAGCAAGCTTTATTGCTAATGGAAGAAAAACTCAAATGATACTTCCAATACATCATGTTGGCCTGCCAATGATGATTTCTTAATTAGGAATTTTAAAAACTACAGTACTTTAAGTCGTATCTCAAACACAAGAATGAAAACTCATTTACTGAGATGAACTCATTTAAAAACAGGTCAGAAATGGACTAGAGCCAAGGATTCTTTTTACTCTTCTCACTACACTTATAACCAAAGACTGGTGCCTAACTGTGGAACAGAGTCCTGCCTTAGAATGAGATGACCCATATTTTTCCCCACATAATACAGATAGAAAAGAAGAAAGGGACTGGGAGAAGGAAGCAGAATTGATTTAGTTTGAGAAGTACCTATTAGGAGAAATTCTGAAGTTGTAAAGAGGAATGACCTCTGCTTTTGATTTTAATTTTAAGTCAAATGCTTGTTAACTGCACTGAACTAAAGGCACCAGTCCTCCATCTTCCCACAGACTGATATGTCCATGAACAAGATGGACAAAACACACCAACCTTTGCCACCAGGAAGTCTCTATGTTTTTTTTAGGATATTAAAATGTAAATGACATTCACATTTAATATACATTTAATAAACTGTAAATGACAGTGAGAGATTAGTTTCCCCTCCACTCAATCTCTTACCCCAGTCACCATCTAAAGCTAGGTGGTTTAGTACTTTATGTATTAACAACATGAAATGCAAGAATCCTAAGCTTATTTTTCCACAGGCCATTTCATGACTGCTACTATTGATTGAATCCTTCTCTCCCCAAAGACATCCTGCCTCCTTATAAAACACCACCTAGTCAGTTATCCCCTTCCAGCTGCTACCTGTCCTCTTCCTTAAATCATTTAAATACATCATGAAGTGACCTGGGTGGCTGAATTGGCACCAAATGCCCAGCTTTCACTGTCTAAGTAGATATTGCGCTCAGGACATAATTTCCACGTCGCAGCAGTCAGCAAATAGCCTTGACACGCCCAGAAGTCCAGATTTTAATGACTCCTGGAACTTTATTTTTCACAGATTTTTGGTTCACAAAATGAAAAAGTTTGTAATTTTAAATATGCATGTCCTTGAACCCTCTTACTGAGTACCTGGAAAAGTAAACATATACCCACACTGTAAACAGGACGTAACAGAGAAATCCATCCTCTTCTCCACTAATTGAACTATGACAGTACCTGCCATGCTGTAAGACAAGAAGTGCACATAAGGTGTCCACAAGGCTCTATCTTCACATCCTTGTCATTCTCTGCACAGATTTTACACAGCTGAAAAGTGGAACCCATTTCACAGTACAATTCATACTGCTCCTGTAATAAAATAAAGTCAAATGATTATTTCTTTACTGTGATCTGTTCACAAAGAATATACTTAAGCAACAGTAGTGACAAACATCTCTCCAAGTCTCCTGTTTTCCAACCCACTTTACTTATTAGTCAAAGAAACTATTGCTAGTGATCTACTTAAAAGCCACACCAAGGTTACTGAACCAGCTTACTTTTTTGCTTCTTCAAACCTATAATATACTACAATGCATGCTACAAAAAAAGTTTAAAAAAATCTGTGCCTGTTAGGTTTTCTACAGACTTCTCACATGTAACTACTAGGCAAGCCATAGGTCCTGCTTTTCCTTGACTACAGTTAAAAGGAAGCTAATGAACACGTAGTTGTAAGTGAGAAATTAAGTGATGAATGGGAACAACATTGGGATTTCCTTTTCTAGGTATCAGTTTAGGACTAATACAAGTTATTGGATTGAAAACTGACAAGCAAAAGGGCTTTCTACCTACAGCAAGGATGTAGTATGGTAGTATGGTTAACTGAAGTAAACAACCCTTGTGAAGGAAGCATGGCAAGAAAACATCCAGGTTAACATGGCAACAGTCATGCACAGATTATTCAGTACTTTGTATCCCTACAAGACTGTCAGGAAGGTATAAGTACACCTTCAGGAGGAATAAATAGATAAAACTTGAGTCCAGAACATTTTTCTAGAATTAGGTATTGTTGGGGAACGGGCGATCAAATACATTTGTGTAGAAATAAAACTTTTTTAGTCTTGAAAAAACAAATTTAAGTAAATTGAATCCAGGTCACAGGAAAATAAGTAGCTATGGCTGAGTAAAGGGAGGGAAGATGAGGCTAAGAAAAACAGAAAATAAAAGACAGCTCCTATCTGCAGCTGTAGTCAGTATGTACTAAAGATGCTTATGGTGGAGCTCTCGCAAAGAATCCATCTCCAGTGATCTAACTGTAACTTCTATACCACCTTGTCATAGTTTAAGCAGTTTTAGTGACAGCTTTAAACTACTGCGGTTATATATTATTTAAGGCAGTACTGACATAGTTCAGACTCTGTTGAATTACCATCAGAATTAACTAATGGTGTCCTCAGAACTACAAGTTCAGAAGCAACTGGATTCATTCCCTGAATTCGAAATACAACATGATTGCCTTGTGAAGAACAAGGCAATCACTGAGAATGTCTAAGCTGCTTTTCCCTTCCTTGAGGAAAAGTAAGGATATGGGGCTTGAAAATCGTTCTGTGCAGCACAAATATCTGAAATTTCTACATTACTCTTTCATTATCATTTTAAGACTAGAAGGAAAAGAAGGAAGTCAGGTAAGTGGAAGTACTCACACTTTCTTCAGGTAATTGTTTTTGGGAATTCTCTTAAGTTAGGAAACAGATATTTTCATAGTGGTATTCCTGATAATAACATAGATAGTAATGAATACTTATTTTCTAAAATACGTCTGGAGGTGGTATGCACACAGAGCACTCAATTACAGAAGATTCAGCAGGTCACTCAGTCTACTCTGAAGAAATGGAAGACCATATGAAATAGTATGGCTTGTATGTAGTCTGATGTCTTTCCTGGAACGTATCTTCAAGTCTTCCAGATGCTTTTATCAGGAAAAATGCTCTACACAATATAACTTAACCTTCTAGTGTTATTTTCAGCATCACTTTTATTCAGGCATTTGTCTTGTGGTGGCTACTTCCTATCGGCTGAGTATCAAACATCTACACATTAGTTTATCACATCATCACTTAACAGGACTACAGACGCATCTAGATATTCTCGTTTTCTCTGCAAAGCAACTCCCTTTAGGCACTTAATTATTTCTGTTGCTTTTTCCTGATCTCTCTTGCACAATAGACAAAGAAGAAAGGATAGAGATCCTTGAACCAGTATCTTTGTGATATATGAACTATACTTTTCCTTCTGGGCCCGTCAACAAACTGTACCATTCCTATTCAGGCTTCAAAACTATCGTTTGATCTTGATTTTATTTCTGTATTTCCATCTGCTATTAGCAAGGAAACACTAAGACACATAAACCTGTAATATAAATATCAGAAAAACCTTTAATAACCGTCAACTCATTTCTAACTTGGAAGAGGCTTAGAATAAACAAAACTTTCCAAGACATTGATCACCATCAGCTCTAGAGTTTAAAGGATTATTACCCTGTTTTTCATTTAAGTCCTTCTATCAACAACATATTTTCACTCTTATGAATTTATTTCTCATGTTTAATAAAAGCTTGTTATTATTGCTAGATGAAATACTAAAGGAAGTGAAGATTACAAAGTAACTGACAAACTCTGCAACATACCTGTGTTACTTTTATGTGATCATGTGGTGTGGGTTCACATAATCCTGTCAAATCAGGATTATAACTTCGTCCATCTGGGAACAGATAGCTGCATCACAAGAAAGTTGTTATAAATATGCACATTTAGCTTTATTAGCTAAGTAATACCTATGAAATTTCAAAGGGGCAGAATAAGTTATGGTAGACATTAACTAAAATGCATCCTTACGGTCTGGGTGCAACCAAATTTGTACATATGCATTTCGACACATGCTCAAGTCTATTTATGAAAGCACAGGAAAAATTTTGACATCAAATGCATAGCTACCACTAGAATGTATCTGAGCTTTGATTAGCAGATAACTTTCTGGGGGTAGCTCAACAGAATATTATTTTAGATCTTCATTTCACAGTGATCTTATGCTTGCCTGTGTTCCCAGTGATCTCTCCACTGCAAGCATCATGCTCGGTGACACTACAGACTATTTTCAAGTAATGAAGCAGAACAGAAGGTAACACACATCTATTATGATATATATAATGTTTTATATATGTCATAATAGATATGTGAGTATCTGTGTATATTATGACATATATAAATCTGTGTATATTATGATAAGAATCTACACTAAGAATCCAAGACTCAGACTGGACTTCGAGCAAGAACTGATGGGGGCATCTCAATCCTGTGGGAAATCAATAATAAGCTAGATGATATTACAGAGACCCTAAGTTGTTCTATATTCAAATTTGTTACCACTAACTTGGAAACATCTTCTTGAAAGTCATGTTAAGTCACACTGTGAGAAAGTTGTATTTACATAGGCTACAAAAACTTCACTCTGCATTAAATATTCTCAGCTCTAGTTTTTGTTTGCTCAGTTTCTGTCAAGTAGAAACGCTACGATTAGTGTGTTTTTTATTACAGGTATGAAATCATCATACCTGGAAAAAAAATTACTGGACTGTGCACGGTTGAGAAAAATTGCAAGATTGCAAAAGGTTTCTCAGTTTTTGAGGATTTTTTTTTTTTTATGATCATGTGGGTATATCAAAACATGTATCCCAGTGAAGACTTGAACACCAAAAATTTGTCTGTTACTTCAGTCAGCGTAGTAAAAATGTACTACTACTCCCTATAACCTTAGATTCTTTTATAATTATAAATCTTTTCAGTACACTATTAGAACCTGGAAAATGTTCTGACTGCACAATACATAAAAAAGTAATTACATAGCTTTCAAATCATTGTCCAGAGTTAGACAGATGAGTAACTGGCAGTACTAATTGTTCAATAAGATTAAGTGTATTTGGGACTCTTATTGGGGGTAGCACGGGGGGAGGAATCGGTATGACAACTTCCCAATTTTATTTTCTCCTGGAATTATCTGCTATGAGATATAGCTTTGCTTAATTTTGGTTAATGGAATTACCTGGAAACAAGTGTTTTTCAAATGAATAAAAGGGATGGTCCTTAAACTCCAAAGGAATGCTTAATACCATATACAGATTCTCCATTTTAAAGATCTTTAACAACTACCCATATAAGTATTAGAAGAACAAGGAAATCAGGATTCATACCTATGGGGACTACAGGAATTCGTACTTACAATCCTTCACGGCTGCCATCAATCAAAGCTTGAAACAGAGGCTTATTGTGAGGTATGGTCTGCAATATGTTCCCATCGCCAGTCACATATCCAATGGCCCACTGTCCCAAGCGAGTGCAACTCAGCCTGAAAATGTAGCTTGATAAAAATAGGATGAATAAAAAGTCAGTGTCAATCAGAGTTCAGCAAAACAAGTGAAGAAAGCAAAGATGGCCCCTGGTTAAGACACTGAATTAGGTCTCTGAAGATCTGGCTCAGATTCACAATTCTGCCATGTGTTCTTTGCATAACCTTAAATAAACCTGCAAGTTTTACGCTGTCAGTTCCTCACAGGCAGAAGTAAGGTAACAGTAGCACCCTACCCCCAACTTTTCATTTGCTTGCTTTTTTAGTTCTGTAAGTGAAAGGTGCACATTCACTGTGAATACTCTTATTATGTACATTTAGACATGCCCATAAACCTTTTCAAGAACAGTGTACTATATTGTCAAGTCTCCATAGCTACCACGTATACCTTCTGTGCATAGACAGGCCAATAACCTGAATGAATGTAAGGGGAAATATAAAACATCTCTAGAGGCAACAGAAATGTGAATGAATGAATAATAAAACTGCTTTACTAGTAATGCTAATTTTGTGTGTACCAGAGGAGGTGAACAGGACAGAAGAAATATCACTTCTACTTCAGAAAGTACCAGATAATACCAACCCAACTGGACTTAAATTTACATACTTCTGTGTGTCACAGGTGATAGCTGGGAGCACAGGTAATGTAGACAGTGTGCACAGCAGAAGGAAAAGGAAGATTATAGGCAATAGTATTGGGCATGTTTAGTTCTTCTTATGAAGAACTCTAGTCCCTTTCATGTCAAACATCATCTCATATGCAAAAACCTCATTCAGAAAAGCATCCCACAGTGAAATACCACAAACTCAATTTTGTATTATAAAGCACCTTTTCTTAATTATACATCACTACTTTATTTCCTTCCAAACTGTTTAAAATGAGAAATCTTAGCCTCCCTGAAGTTCGGTATAGCTCTTACAAGCTTCAATAGGGCCAACATTACATTGCAGTAGTAACTATTCATTTGAACAGAATCTTGTAATTTCCAGGATGTTTTAGACAGATTAAAGAAGCAATTTCACTTTGTATCTCTTCTTTCACACTCCAACATTTCACCTAAGCAATTCAGAAAGTAATTTTCTGATATGCAATAGAAGTTATCTTAAAACTAACTCTCTATTTACAAGGAACATAAAGGCAACTTTGGGTAATTTCTCTATTAGTTCTCTTTTATAAGCACAGAATCAGAATCAATAATAGAGAAAATACAAAGTATAGCAACCACTCTCAAAATCAACCTAGGTATGTGACTTCCATAGTAGTATCCATGAGTGCCAAGCTTAAAATCAATGTTATTATACTGGAACCACAAGATTCTTGTATACATGCACTCGACCCATCAGATAACTTAACAAGATATGGTATATAGTTTGCTAAAAATCCAAAGCAGCCAAGTACAGAATATGGGTATAACTGTTGCTAGATTTCTCTTATCAAGTTTCAAAATTATGCACCACATAGAAATTATTTAAAAACCCTACATGTCATGGTATTTAATATGACAGATTGCTTTTCTAGATGCAGAGTTTATGATACAGAATCATTACTGGCAAAGAGAAAAAAAGGAACATAAAAAGAGCACATAAGCACTGATTAAGTTCATAATTTAAGTGTGCTACCATGAAACATGTTAAGATGATTTTTACTTTACTATTAAGCAATAATTCAATGAAAATTTTGAAAAGCAAATTATATTTTCAAACATGCTTTCCAAGAATGCATTGCTCGTTGCACCTAATTTGGAAGAAGAAAGGAAAAAAAACCATAACTTCACTTTTTTCTGTTTATTTGTACTTATTTAGACTTTCATGTGCTAATACAGCATTTTTTTGCTTCATAGCACTGTAGAAAGATTATGGCATAAAAAAACAGAACATGGCTACAAAATTCCTATGTCTTACAATCTAAAAGGTCAGCGTTTTTTGAATGTGGAGTTCTGAGCATTAGTATTAAACTATTTTAAAAATACTTTTTAATATAAAATCGTAAGTATTAAAAAAATACATACTACTTCTCTGATTCTCTGTTACAAAAAAAAAAAAAGGAAAAATTCACTCCTTCAATATTGCAGTGAGTATAAGTATCATGCAATATAGAACTATGAACCTAGAATAATTATGTAGCTTCTGAGACAGCAAGCTTATTTGGAAAGCAATAATGAGCAAAACTTCTCACCTCCCAGGCTTAGTGCTGTATTTTTGCAACCTTGCTTTCACTTCATCGTATGTCAGGAATG
>NW_010516174.1:9473-57074 GCF_000687285.1 Phaethon lepturus
TCACAGCTAGGAAGTTCCAATTCCTTAAGATTGAACCCCACGGCTAGAAAGAGAAGACAAACAATTAAACAGATGCAGCCAGGTAGTTACATATTTCTAATAAAACTCAAGTCAATTTGTCAGTGAGACTTACAGGGTTTTTAGGTTCAGCTGAAAAATACGTACTTTTAGTTAAGGTCTAACAGTACAAAAGACTGTCCTATATACCTAGCTTTGCCTCAAGGGTTTCTTCAAAAGAATTATTCCAAGAACATCAAGTGTAAATTTTTGGATAAAAATTTTGAAGACCTTGAATTTAAGGGATCTTCTATTTGCAGCTACATGAAATATTAAACATCATGCTTAGTCAGAACCTGGAGAGTATGGCTCCATGGCGGTTTAATAAAAAAGACAATTAAGCCTGTTCTTGAGAGGTCCTGAGGCACTTCTACAGCCAATGGTAAGTAATGCTAACAAATGAAGGCTAATAAAACCACTAATTTAAGCTGTCATTCCGTTTCTTATTCTCCACTTCTTGATTTCTTCAGTTACCATAATGGTAGTACAGACAGCAAACAAAACCATTGACAGCACTTCATCAGAGGCTTTGCTGACCTGAATAGCAAATGCTTAAGAAAACACAGTGAAACATGCCTGATATGCTATTACTTCGAAGAATACAGAACAGTCCTTTACTGTAAATGAAGGATGACTTTTAAGTAGTGAATTAATACAACTATATTAAGAGTTCATTGCCAGCATTTGGAGAAACAAGAAACTTCCTCTGAACAATTTTGAGATTTATGTATTTGTCAAAAGATCAAGGCAAGTGAAGTTAAGCAACTCAAGAGGAGAGGCTTGTATTCTCATGTGCCCTGCAAATTCCCTTTGAAAGGGCTTCTAAGAGCTAGGAAGGCAGAGTTGAAATGCCTGTGTGACACACTTGAGCAGAGTATCCTAACAGGTCTGCTTGAGATTACGATACATTTCCCAGGCAAACCCTAACCACTACTTAAACATGGATGAACATGCGTTGTTTTTTTTTTTAAATTAATACCTCTTCAAATCAGACACATGAAATAGAACAGTAAGGTTTCAGCACAGAGGCCATAAGAAACCTCAAGTGTTCAAAATTTGTACAAAAGAAAGGGCGGGGGTGGGGGGGGAAATCACAATCTTAGATGCAACACAGTATCTTGCTGGCTCCTCTCTGCATCCTCACCAGAGATGGATGTCAGGAGGCTTCATCACATGAAAAATTTTAGTTGCCCTAACCAGAAAAAAAAAAAAGAGGGAGTTGACTCTTCCCCTTTCACCACACCAACACTGACACTTCCTTCACAGAAACACAACGTTCTTTCTCCTGTTGTGTTACTCAAGTGCATGCATGTAAATCAAAAACGATGACCAAACACTCAGTACTTTGACGTTTTGTTGGACCATGGTAATAAGAAGGCTTGCTACAATATATTATACAACAAATTCAAGTAGTGTGCAAATTCCTTGGTTAATCACAACCACCAAGCTTCTAAGTTGACAGTAGACATTATCTTCCTCAAATGGCTGGACTCTCTAAGGCGTATCACACCACTGCTACACCTAGAAGATGATGTGGTAGTACCACTGAAAAACAAAGGGCAAGAACTCCTAGCTTGCCTCACGCAGACACACAGAGTATTACAAAAGCCAAAATGTTAAATGGGAAAAGATTTGTACACTTCCTCTTCTATGGAAATATTTTTGCATAAAAGGACAACTTAAGTGAACACGTTAACAGTGACAGAATGAAGTTCCTTTCCTTCGAAGCACCTACATATTCTTCTGTGCTAACTTAATCCCTGGTCAGAGAACACAGCACTTAAAGCTGTGCATGCACACAGTAGGGAGGCAGGGGGAGCAACTTCACTTTCACACGATCTCCATAAAAAGTCGTCCTGCTTTTTTCAGCAAATAAGCATAATTATAAACGTAGTTTTTCTGTAACACAACTCACAGTTGGCAAAACAGTATTTTGATTACTTAAACAATTGGGATTTTCTCTCCGTGGGTGTGTGCATACATAGTTACAGAAGCTGTTTAAAAACTGAAAAAGTAAAATGTAACCTCTGGGTGAGGTTCTCAGACCAAGTTCAGTGCAAGTTCACTTCAACATTTACGCATCTATTGCGCCAGTTGGTAATCTGTTTGGCAAAAATTCTCTCTTTGCTTCGTTAAATTAAAAGTTAATCCTAACTAGTCTTCTCTCCTTACACGTATCAGTACTGCTGATCCTCTTTTTCTAGCACAAGGCACGGTACTGAATTAAACCAGGAACGGCCTCACAAAGAAACTAATGTAAACAGATATCCATTGGCTTACAGAACAAGGAAAGTAAATCTCACTTGAGGCTTCTGTCCTCAAGTTTAATGCAATTTATAGGACCCCACATAGGGTGAGAACAAACTGTTACTTCTCAGATCACTGACTTTTAATTTTATATTTCAGGTACAGATTCAAACAAAACAAGAAAACCCCAAACCCTGTTGTTATTAGTAAGCAGAATGCTTCAGCGAAAAAAATCCTACAGAAAGGAACCTTAAATAAATGCATTTCATAGTGATGTATGTTGCAGCCAACGGTTCTCAGATATCTTGCAGTCAAATCTGAGATCAAGATTTGGGCTTCATTACTAACCTGAACACTGTATTAGCTTGTCAGATACTGAATAAAAGAGAGGAACTTTGACAGAGTAGAAACTGATCCCAAGGCAGCAACGTTCAGACAGGAATGCTTGATCATATCAAGCTCCACATAAAAGGCAAAGCTTAGGGGAATTTTGCTAAAGCAGCATAAAGTACAATGATCTATATTCTCTAGTTTATTACTTCATCAAAGAGAACCCCCAAAGATTTATTCAAACCTCCATAACCTGTGTGTGTTTTAATAAGAGACCAATGTTTGTGGTTAAATTAAACAGAGAGATTACTTACACCATAACATTTTCAACTTTGATACAGTTTTGACTCAGAATAGAGATGATCAAAGTCAAAACTCTGTGAACTAAAACCATTAATCATCTCCTGCCAAATCTTAATATCAACTTCACAATGGAACCCTTTCCCATAACAGCAAAACCAAGCAAGTTAAACAGAGATTACCACAGAATAACATGGAAGGCAGAACAAACATATGGCCCAGACTTTAACCTAAAATTGGTATTTTGAGTATGTCTCCAACAGGCTAAAGAATAACCACAGAATAATTTAGATTGGAAGAGACCTTCAAGATCATAGAGTCCAACCATTAACCTAGCACTGTCAAGTCCCCCACTAAACCATGTCCCTAATAGCTTGATAACCCTTTCTGTGAAAAAAGTTTTCCTAATATCCAATCTAAACCTCCTCTGGTGTACCTTGAGGCTATCTACCAGTTTATCACTGTACAGGGTAAAGTAAGTAAATGATCAAATATGTGGTTGTATTCTTCAAAGATTCCGAAATACAAGAGAAATACCCAAAGTGGCAAATTCAGAATCAATATATAAAATATGGATACAAACCATCATGGCCTTCTATACTGACTAAAATACTTGTAAGTATGTTCTGTAGAAAGGATAGAAGGTTAACAGAGGCACATAACATACATACAAGCTGATTTCAGATAAATATTACCTATTAGCAATAGTAGAATTAAAGCTATATCCAAAGATAGTCCCTTATTGTAAATAAATGGCAGTGTATTAATGGTAAAAATATGTTCACAAAAAAAGTTAGGCCTACATTTACCGTAAATAAAAGTCATATGCTACTTTCCTCATGTATTTGTAGAAACAACTCATATAAGCATATATAGATATAAAAGCATAATGAAAACAAGTAAGACTTAGACAAGTACCTGCAGGTCTGCATTTCTCAGAATGCATTTAAGAATAGCAAAAAGTAAGTACGCAGCAAAAACAAAGATATTGTAATCATACTAAATATGTGCGGCAATGAAGCAGGTGTTGCTGGATGTTTTCAGTTTTTCAGATGTAGGTGTTGATGCCCCAAAAATCTTTGAAGGACTAAAAAAATGCACAATTTATTTCTGAATTCTAGTGTTTTAGTTATTTCAGTTCTTCCAAAAAAAACCACTTCTTTGACCCACAGGTACTTGCCTCAGGGCACTAAACTTCTCAAACTCATACAAGTAACTAAAATTTTCAAACCTTACCTGAAATAATCTAGTGAAGATATCAAATTCAAAAATTGAAATGTAGTCATTGCAGGTCAAGTCAATAGTAGATTTAAGAGCCATTGCTTCCAAACCAGAGCTTATCTGATGAACTTCATGAAGGCACTGCCTGAACACTTTCCATGGCACTATAGTTCTGTGAAAGGGATGGAAATAATAAATTTAATAAAACCGCATATTTAAGATTTGATACCTTATTTAGACATCAGAACTGGACTTTTAGAGAAGTCTATTAATTTGGTTTCTCTACAGACAAAAAAAAAAAATCAAGTTTTCTGAAAGCAGCCTAAGCAAATGAAAGAACAGTTCGCCCTCCTTTACACTTCAAACAAAGTATCGTTTATTTTACAACATTAAATATTGAAGCTTCCTTAGGAGGACAACAAAGAGAACACTGCAGAAACTGAAATATCCTACCAAGCAGGTGTAGTAACCAACCTCACATCCTCTCAAAAATAATGTAAAGGACCAGCTCTGTGCTTGGTAAAGACCTCCTTTCTCCACAGCTTCTCAGAATGATAAGCATCAATTTAGTATCTACTGTGATGACATTTTTTATAGCTAAAGCTCATAAACACTGGTCAAGTAATGTAATAGCAATCAACTAGATACCACCAATACTGGTCCAAGGCTCGTCATAGCCCATAACAGTTACATGAATATTGGAAGACACATCTTCTCAGTTCTTCACCTGCGAATTCTTGAAGGATGGCGAGTACTTTCAGACAGTGATGAATGTGCAAAAAGGTTGGAAATTAGAATAGAATGAAATTAAAATTATGTTCTCTAATACAAAGCCATGTTCTGTGACATTCAGTTTCTATTTGCATAGTTGGCAATAATGCAGATTAGTTACTTTGCCAACCACTTGCTTGTATTTGGAATCTGACATGAGGCTGATCACTTGAAAAAGCTCTATTTTATTACTCTCAAAACTATGAGAAATTGTTCAATAATAGCAATTCCTCTCATGTCAATAGGGTCAAATACAAATTTTGCAATGCCATAACACTTTCTCTTTATAATGTTCTGCCTCACATGGAGAGGAGATTATACTATATATTAAAAACATTTCAATTAGTTGAAATAGAATCAACATGTAACTATTAACCAATATGTAACTATTTTCAGGACTTAACAAGACCTCATACATTCATAGTAGTATTTTGTTAATAACTGCTAAAGTGACAAAAGACACAGGCCTCACAAACTCATTTATATTTCCTGCAATTTTTATTAGTTCACATCACCTTATTTTTATAAGAGCCAAATATTTTATTCCAGTTTTTCTAACCATTTTCTTATGTGGAAATGTATATAACTTGGTTGTAATATACCTGGGAGGAGGTCGGGCTGGGGGGGGGAAAGACTGACTCTATTAAATTGATCCTGCATAATAAATATTGTGCAGTTAACCTAAATTAAAGCAAGCAGTAATCTGAAGTACAACACTAAAGACATGCTCCTGTATTTCTACCACATCAGGCGTTCACTACATTTATAAGTGCAAAGAAATTTACTTGTTACTTGGAGGCTTATATTGAGAAAGTCATAAATGATGAAATGTGAAGTTTAATAGGTCTCAGCAGATACTTTCATCTGCATACGAAAAACAGGAAACCACAAAGAACTGAAGAGAGATACCACATCAGATGCCATTTAAGAAAGAATGCACATCAAATTTTGATTATGGTAAAGAGAGAATGAAACGTTGCACTAAGTTCAGAGAACAAAGTTGAAAAACGTCAGTGCTTTTAGTGGTGTTAAAAGCTGTCTTAGTTCAAGTGCCTACTGCTTTTTTAGTTCCTGTAACTGTGGCTCTGCATGAAATGTTTTCTGATTCTCTTTGTAAACCACCCTAAAGGCTTGCAGCATGGGGGTCACACTGAAATGGGGTTAGAAATCTGGGTTTTTTTGGGGGGATAGTGGTTGTTTAGGGGGTTGGTTTGTTTTGTTGTTTTGGTTTGGGGTTTTTTAATGGCTAAGACAATAAATAAAAACCAACAGAGCATCTATGAGGAATTACAGCCATACTACACCTTAAGAAATATGCTTTTTCATGCCTCACCTGAGACTGTTTCACAAAAACATGCTCATTAGATGAAATTAGTAAGTAAGATCTTTTGCTATTTATTAACTAACAGCCTTCACCCCCAAAACCCCACCAACAACAGAGAAAACAGAAGTCTTCAGGAGAGTACGTTCTTAGAGCTCTGTTGGCTAAGACAGAAACCAGATGTTGGGAAATGAGCGATTAGCTAATGAAATAACATCTAAAGTTATTGGGTGGGACTTCTCCAAGAACAAATGTCCAAAAAAGTGGTGGCCCCAATTGAAAATTCACTAAATTCAGCAGATTTTTTTTTCCCACAGCTTTGTGGAATAGGTCTTTTATCTTCTGCTTTCCTAAATAAAAGGTGAGAATTGGTTGTTGAAACACCTTATCTCCTATTTCTCAGCAGCTACTTTTATACAGTTATCATTCCTAAATACTTTGAAACAGCGCCAGCCAGGGATCATTTCTCCCACGACGTCTCTCTCCAGTTTATATATACAAATTGCTGCACTCTTCTGAGACCTTGCAGACAGCACACCCTCACTCAAAATGATGATGTTACCCAGCTTTCACAAGGTGAAGGATTCTGCAACATCCTCTTCTCCTGCTCCTACACCAGTGAAATCTGGTGACCTTTCAGGCACACTGAGAAGCACCCTCCTCCAGCACAGATCCAGGAGGGGGTCATGCAGGATGCTTCCCACAGAGATGAGAGGGTGAAAGAGGTTTTCACAGACAGCTGGCAAGTTGAGTTTCTGCTTGAATTAACATTTCACTGCTGTTGCTTTCTTGTGTTTTAGGGGATATAGAGCCTTTGAAGGCATCTTTTCATTATTCAAATCTAAAGAGTTATTTTATCTGTTTGGAGAGGTAGCAGGGGCAACGGGAGGGAGAAGGGAACAGGGCCAATCAAACCAAGGTGGAAATTGTGACTGTCCTAGTTCATAGCATGCTTAGATTGTTGTTTAAATATATATATTTTTTTTAAACAGAAAAAAAAATATTGCCTTTATAGAAAGAAAAAATAGGATCCTGTTTGTAATGAAATACTGCCTGGAGCTTTCAGCTCCTGAGCCATAGAAGGTACCTCCTACTAATACTTTCAGTGATCTTTGTCCTTGTAATATTTGTTGCATCATGTCCTAATGATACCCTGCACTAGATCTGCACATGCCTCATACCATTAGGCTGACCTGTGGACACTTGTCTAGGAAGAGATGAGTTAGTCAGCTCTGCTACAGCTCATCAGAAAAGTGTGATCTGACATCCTGGTAACATTAGTTCTCTATAGAATTAGGTTGAGGAAGGGCAGTGTCTCAGTATTTCAGGTATCTAATCGTAGTTATGGAAGCTATCCCTGGCAGTGGAGCACACATGACTCCAGCTGAGACAATGTTCTGCGGAGTATCTCACGTGAGACTACGGTATAGCATAGTGACTGTACTTCCCTCAAATGTTTGATGCACGAAGTTAAGAGCCCTACTACTCATGCACATATTATGAACAGATACACGAAGGGCTTTGGTAACATTTTCTCTTTTTATAATATAAATCGGGGAAAAAACAGGACACCGAAGTAATACAAAAATATCTGATTACATTACACATGCATACTGTTATTGTGCTACATGTGTTATTTTATTATGACCTTCAGTTAGATCAAAATCACCTGAAAGGTAATTTTAGAAGGAAACAAAAACATGAAGGAGGCTGAAACACATGCCTTATACAGCAGAGAAAGGTTATGGAGGACCTTTTACAAGGAAAACCTAATCTCTATCTGCCAAGCTTCTAGGAAATGTTTCATCCATACAGTGTCTTTGTACTGCGTTTCCTCATCATTAGAGCAGAAGCAAGCCCATACCAATTTAAGGAACAAAAAAGCAAAATTAAACAAAGATCCTGAATAATTTTTCCTGAAGAGGCTTTCTGCATGCATCTTGCCTCTCTCCTAAGTCAACAAAACTATCTGTATCTTGGCATTTATCTTGTGCTGGTTGTCTTATTTAAGAGTCCTATTCAAAAACCCTAAAGTAAACCGTTTCGCACCCAAACCTCTCAAAGTGACACTACTTCTCCACATTTCATCTGCAATAGTAAAATTAGTAACTGTATTTGAAGAATAACAATGAATTAAAAAATGTTCTGATCAAAGTAGAAGCTTTTTAAAATTACTTTTATACAAGATGGTATCTATTTACTGTTACTGACACTCAAAGGAAAGTGTCACTCTATAGTCTCAAATACAGCATTTTAAAACCACCCGCACAACTTCCATATGCCTGAAGGAGAAAGATTAGTGTCCAGCACGTAATTTGCAAGCAATTTAGCAGAGGAATTTAGGTGGTCCCTTCCCTCCTGCCCTGATCACATGTATGGAGGATTTTCTTAAAACTCCCTTAATGTTGCTGCATTATTAAAATGTAAAAGACATTAAAATAAACCTAGAGAGGAAGCAAATATTTTCTGAGTGTGCAGAGTACAGCACTTGAGTAGAACTGCAGAGATGCAGATATTCTGGAATGTCAAGTGATACTGCTCCCATTTGAACCAGAGCAGACCACAAGTATGTCTAGGAAGGTAAACATGTACCTGTGTAACTTACGCTTACAGTGAACATTTTTGTCTGCAAGAGACTCTCCCAAATGTTCCCAGAAAACATAACATGAACAGGGCATTACTGTATCCAGAGCAAACTCAAAAATATTCAAGCAAATACTGACCCAGATAGAAACAACATTCTTTGCAAGTCTGCAGTGAGCAATGTGGATTTTAGTTTATCATCGCTGAACAGAGCATTTTCTTAATACTGCTGCTTCAGTTTTAAGTGAGAGGCCACATGTTTTCATTGCTTCTGAACTGCAGAGCAAACAATTGACACACAGAAGGCTTGAGAAGTTGAGTCCTAAGGGAAAAAAGGAATTCTGCCATATCATGCCAATACAATCGTTAAATAGTTGACATTATGCAGAACATATATAGATGAATCTAACGTGAGAAAAGAGAAGATAAAACAGCGAAAATGAGCCTTAGGAATTGGGAAAATGTATCACCTAAAATAGCCACTTCCAAAGACACATAAGTGGACATTGCTGGAAAGACAGCAAGTTAGTACTTCCTTAAGGGACACAGGAAGTCCGCATTTCCTGAAGTGTCCCCAAAGAGATACATTTATCTATATATTTTCAGCTCTGATCTCTAACCAACAATCCAAAGCACACCCATGTTTTTGCATGTCCTTTTATACTTAAAGCAATGCCTCTACTGCCTATCCACTGAGAATCTGTTCTCCCATCTCACAATCTTGTGTGCCAACTGTTAATTTTCTTTTCTCTATCCTTCGTACATGCAATTTTACCTTATTCTTAGTTACCCAGAATAGCTATGAAGACTGTTGTCATTTTCTGTGTTTTTTTAATTATATCTTGTAACTTCCCCTTGACCAGCTCTTGTCTAGAATATTATCTACCTTCTTGTTCAAACTCGTTTATCTCACATTTGTATGAAAAACATGTAGCGATATTTACATCTCACTAGCTCCTAGGGAACCGTAACTTCTGCCTCTAGGTCAAGTTTTTAAAACAAGGGTACCAATAAGCCTGTTTCCCATGCTGCTGATCAGCTGAGGCAGGAACCACCCTCTAAAAGCCCCATTCCCTGTTCCCTTCCTTCTCTTCAACAGTTTCTGTTGCCAAAACACCTGTCTTGATGGTGATGAAGGCTATAGCACTGGGATCGCTGTCTCTTCCTCCTTCATCTGTCTGTATCTTTTGGCTGCCCTTTACACTTCAGTTCATACTCAGACGTGAAGCCCTCTGGGCCAGGACTGCCTCTTCACTTCATATTTTTACAGTGTTCAGACAACAGTAGGGATCTTAGGCACTAACAGCAGCATGAACAGGAAGTCAAGTAATAAATTACAGTGATCAACAAGGTGTTAAAACCTAGCTTATCTGAGGTATCACCTTCTGACAGCTGAATGTTTTCAAAAGTTAAGTCGTGCATTATGGTCTGCCTGTTTTACTGCTTCTTCTCCGAACCCAAGCCACACAAGCTACGTCTGTTCTATCCTGAGCCAAAAAGCACTGACCACAGCAGAACCACAACTACGCAGAATTTAGAGTATCAATTTGAAATACCCTGTTTAACTGCTACTGAGAAATCAATAGCCACATTTTTTCCTAAATTCCCATAAAAAATAAATACATTTCAGGCTTCAGCTGGGATGCAAAAGTATTAGAGCTTTAAAATAGTAACATGTCTGACCCTAGCAGTGAAAGAATTTCTGTTTCGTAAAAAAAAAAAAAAAAAAAGTGGGGGGAAAATAAATTTATCTGACATTAACAGAAATGTTTTCAATTTTTTTAAAGTTCCACAATGAAGAGTAAAACCTTAAAAGTTAAAATAAATTGAAGAACTATGGAGAATTAAAAAAATCTAAGAACACTGACATTTTGCTGCTGATTCATTCTGCAACATGAAGACAGCCACAAATCACAAATTTCAACAGTCACAAAGCCCTGCATGACTTCACTGTAGCTTTCAAATTCAGAGGCTGGAAAGATCTGTTAGGTCATCCCGCCCACTCTCATTCTCAGTTCAGGATCGCTCCCAGTGGTATTTTGCATGTTTTTGCTCAGAACAGAAAACTAGCAAAAGCTGTAAGGTGCTATTAAAATGAGCGAGGAACCAAGGGAAATTACCATCAAGCACTACACAGTGATAAAACGTGGATAATGAAGAAGCTATCAGATTATGTTTTATATGCATATTTACAACCCACTTGGGGTTACTAAAATATCTGTAAACAAATGTAACTGCTGATTACATGCCTTACAATTTCACAGTTCCACTTAACATTACTGTTTAGCTGTACATATAACCGTCATTTGCTTCAGTGTAACTGTAACGGTAAACCATGGGTGACTTCACTAAAACCACTTGCTCTAATAACTGTATTCTAGTAATCAGTACAAATTAAAAAACCCACATCTTCTCCATTTCACAGCTTTCCTGCTTTTGACACTACCAAGGTTTTTTGTGGTATAGAACTTAACCTAAAAAGTTGACCTTCACCACAAGTGTAAAACTTGTGTCAATTTATTCCTTAGTTCTCTTTCAGACAGTTCTTTTATTTTAAGAGGCTCTCTTCGTCCTCATAGCCTGTGAATATACCAAAGAGCTCCATTCCCAGCCTGCTCCAGTCATTCAGCCTTTAGAAAGTTCTCACTCATTCCTGATTTTTGCTTTCACAAAGCTAATCCAAAATTCTCTCTATTCCCTCATCTCCATGATAGCTTTTCTCAGTCAGCTTCCTTGACAAAGTCAATACACCAAAACTAACCTGGGCCTTCTGTTTGGACACTGCTGACCTCCTCACCCACCCCCTAATTTGGATACATATTCTACTTTGCCTTTGCAGAGAAATCAATTCTTCCATTTCTTCTTTCATCATACTGCTCTTGTCCACATTCTCCTTCCACCTAGATAATCAAAATGTCATTACTCTCATCTTGATTTATCAATCCTCTCTGTACATTACTAAACAATGAGCAGCATTACTTAGTGACCTCAGTAGTCTCCCCAGACCCTTTCCAAACATCCTATCACTTCCAATGTTTCCCCTTCCCACTGAAATGTTCAATACTGGAAAACCTCAGGATTATAAAGGCTCTGACTATTTACTCCTTTTGCACTCTCTATGTGAGGGCTGGTGATTTCCATTATCAACATACATGCTGCTCTCACAAGCACCATAGCATTCTCTCCCATCCCAGCTACTCACATTATCTAGAAGTTTTTTAGAGCTGTACCAGAAATGTAAAAATTTAGGAGGTATTTGAAGGCCAAGAATGTGTGAAGTGACCTCAGCACTTTGCTCTGATGGAGCCATTCAAATTGCTTGCTGAGTTCTACTTCTCTGTTTTCTATAGAAATTCAAAGAGTAGCTAAATGTGTGATCATCAGAGACTTTAAATAGTTAGCCTAGCCATTTATTTTGCTAATAAGTTTAAGTCATGTGAACGTAGACCTGACTAGCTTTACACAGAAAAAGAATGCATCCTATGATACTTATTAAAAACAGGATAAATAAGCTTAGTTATAACTGCACAATTTTGCAGCAAGTGTTCAGACTGACAAATGTAATCAACAAAACTAGAAGTTCCCCATTCACTGGGGAAGAGCAGTGACAGAAATCAGATATAGATTTATTATTTTAAAAACTACAAACTGGACTTTTGGGAATTGTATCTTTTGGATTTTATTCCTCAGCAAATTATAATATATTGCTTTCTGTAAACAGAAGTGTAGATTGCATTTTCAAAAACTGAAAGCCAAAGAGTCGACTGAAAAACAGAAATGGCTATTGACCTCCTTTTTGCTATTCAGAGTATTTCAAATTAAAGAATAAAAGATGTCAACATTTCAGAAAGAAATGAAGGCAGAAGATTGATTATATAAAAGCTTCCAATTCATTATGTTTAGAAACAAGAAGATTATTTTTGTGATAATATTACACTGAAAAAAATCATAAATTAATCTAATAGTTCCAATTTCCTCCTTCTAAGCAAATCAAACAATGCCTCAGAATTATTTCTTGTGCTATAGTTTACCCATCAGAAGCCAAGGTCCAGCATAACTTACTTTTTATTTATGCTCTAATCTTGAGCAGCATTACTTAGCAGCCTCAAGTAATGGTTGCTTTTTGCAAACACGTGAGGAACCCGGGCTTGCCCTGCAGAATAGAGATGCAGCCAAGGAACATACAATATAGTTCCTCCCCGCGCTCCTTCATTTGCACTGCATAACTAACCAGAGTTGGAGGTTTCAGCTAGTCCTAGGGGCCTATCTTTAGGTGGTCAGGTTAGAAAGAGATTTTATCAGTTGTTTGCAACACCCAAAACCTTTATGTAGGCTCTCCTTCTAGGGAAGCGATACTAGTATATTTGCAAACTAATTTGTCGTAACAGGCCTATTGTAAAAGATGTGGCTTGCAGGCATCCCTGCCATATATTTCTAAGTGGATTAAAAAATAATTAATGTTTAAAAAGATTCAGGCATTTTGTTTAACGAAGAGGTTAAACGTAATGCCAAATAAATCTTTTTCTCATCTGTTTATTTGACATACGTGCTGTTACATGTTTTACAGTTACTTAAGCACAATTAACTAAACCTGAGATAATGGCAAGGCTGCCAAGCACAGATCAACTGTTCACTGCTTAGAGGACAGGTAACTAAAACAGCTTCAGTTTATTAGAAAAGAGCTGGGAACACTAACAACAGTGGTTATTTACCTAGTCTGAAAGTAAAGCACCTGACAAGACAGAACTCAAAAAACTTCCAGGCTCTAATAGACGACCAAGGTTACATACGTAATTAATTCAAAGGCCCAAAACTGCCTTGATTCCTAGACATTTTTGGTTCATGGAAGCTTGGGGAAAAAAAAACAACCCAACAAACCCAGACCAACCTTTTCAAAGTACACACAGCAGGCAGGGAGGAGGTCAGAGGGTTAATACTAAATACAGAGTTCATATTTCAAGTCACAATTTATGAAGAAATTTAGACAAGCAGGAAAAAAAATTGAAAAAGGCATGACAAGATCTCTAGGGCCCTGAAAAGGACAGAAAGAAGCACTCCAAGGAACGAGTCAGGAAAGAGAAGAGTCAAGTGGGAACAGAGAGAAACATAAGGGTAGAGCAGAGTTGTTCAGATGGACTGATGCAGCTGAAAAGTTCTTCTCACCAACCTTGTTCTGATAAAAACTTATTAATATGTTACAGTATCCTACTGCCTGATACCTCAAGTAGCTATCTATTGTGCCATCTCTCAAAGGAAACTGGCAGGATCATTGAAAGGAAACTTGAAAGGAAGCACTTGAATCTCAGACAGAAAGTTCAAGTTAGTAGAGAAATACAAAGTGAGCATGACAGTGAATAGGGAAGCTGGTGAATCTGGTTAAGATGAAATGATAGAAAGGAACAGCAGCTTGCTGAAGAGATCTGTAAATCCCAATGACAGAAATGCAATTTGCAATCAAGACAGCTGGTGAAGGTCATTCAAGGATCAAGCCGAACTGGAAAAGAGAAGAACCACAAGGAGTTTTAAATTCTGAGAGTTGCTCAGAAGCAGAGAAAGAGAGGAAGAGAAAACAGAAACACTGAACAAAGAGGATCATGATTAAGTCATTTTTTCAAAGATCCTGTTTTTCTGATAGATGTGTTTTTTAAAAGCCTCATCTGATGGAGACCCCTATATATCACGTAAATTAGTCCTTCAGATAAAGTTCTCTTATCTTTTGTAGGTATTTTGAAGATCATCTTCACATTAAAATGGGTAACACAAAACATGGTCAGATTCCTTTCCTCCAACAAAAAGGAGATTGATATAGTGACTTGATCACACCCTAACATTATCTACATGGGAAAGAAATTTGTTAGAAGACTGAAGTTACCAGATATCACTATAAAGAAACCAGAAAGCTGGAAGCTAGCAGGAGGTGTGTTTAGACTAGCAAAAAAAGGAAGTGAAACTGCTGTAAATTCACACTGAACAAAATTAACCTGCAAAAGTGTCAACCTACTACACTCGTATGCTAAATAAAGAGCGAAATTTAAAAAGCTTATTTTAAAGAGCTGCTCTTGCTCAGGAAACATAACAGACCATTGCAGGAATTGTTCTGTGACTTGCTATGGCCTACACTGTGTAAGATATCAGACTTTATGACCATAATGACTGCTCCGTTATATTGCAAAATACACAAACCTCTTGTCTCCTCCCCCTTCTATCACTGTTACACTAATACACATTCCATATGAGAAAGTGATGAAGCTATGCATCATGTATTAGCCTATATCTGTATCATAAAAAAAATTGTTTCCCAGGAACAAACATAAAACTCCACACCCACACCTGCCTACTTTTACATTTTCAATATTGCATTAGCCACATATCTAAAAGTCACACTTTAGGATTCATTTTATGACCAATTCTTGAACACTAAGTTTCTCCAAAATCTGCTTTTGATTAAACCTTCCAAAATATCCCCAGTTATTCTATCTCTTTCTGTAACAGAACTTGAACAAAAGAAAACAGTAGTCCCCTGTGACTACATTATAAGTAGTACAGTTGTAGAAAAAAAATGTTTCTGTAATAAGGGATGAAAGCGTTACTTCCATTACTTAAAAACCACCAAATATTGTATTAGTCAGAAAGTTAAAGGTGGGATAAGGAAACATACTGTCCATGAGACCAATATAAAGTTCCTAATTCAGACTTTAGAGTTATCATTTGTAGAACATATATATATAATATGAAAGGACATGATTTGCCATGTACATTATGAAAACAACGTACTATCTTCACCCTAGAATGGAACCAATAAACTTAATGCAGTCTAATTTATGATTGAGTGTAAGTGCCCTTGACAGAACTGTCTATACGTTTTTAATCATCATCTGAGCAAATTATAACATTGCAAAAAAAAAAAAATTGTTAATAATTAATTTAGCAATTTCAGCCAATTTGAAGACTTGGGCAATAAATGACCTTTAAAACACTCACCCACATACTTAGAACCATTATTTGGATTTTTGAAAATACCATCCTTTTTCATGCTTCTGATTAGAAAGAATTAAGGATTTTGCAAAATTTTAGTACTTACTTATCTCCAAAGAATTTTCTCCAGAAATCTGCAGCATCGGCTTTAGTGATACGAAAGTTATCACCCTGGAATTGGCCATTTGGAAAAATAGCCTTGATTTCTGCTAGCATGTGGCTGAAGATGAGGGACAGCTTTGTTAAGTTTCTCCTGCAGATATAACAGAAAAATTAAAATCAAACTAAATCCTTAACATTTAATAAATTGAATCAAACTTTCAGTATCATGTATATCCTGCATATTTGTGTAATAATCACTGCATGACACAAGAAAAACACTGAGCTTTCAATGGAAAACACAAAGTCTCCATAAATGTAAAATCATTTGTTCAGCAACAGAACAGATTTGAGTTCTCAACTGCATACCCCAGATACAATTCTGATCCCCATAGAGATTAAGCTTCTGTGTTTCTATTTCATTTAAGTATAAATTCCTGATTCTACAATAATAGACTGCTAATACATTAAAAAAAAAAAAAAAACCACCACACCAAAACCTTCAATATAGTTTTGTATGTGACATCAAACCTATTTCAATTCAGGTTTCTAGATATATACAAACACAGCATAGGACTAGGTTTACTCTTTTTTCCTACGACAATTTTATTCTTTTTATTCTTTCCAGCTTTCCCTTACTGCAGCTACTCCCCATTCTTTTTTAAATGCCTTCTCTTTAGTTAAAGCTTGCTTTCAGTTTTCAGTGGCATGTTAGAAACAAAAATCAAGCTTCGTTGCCATAAGTTCAGTTCCATAAGCCTTCCAGACTTGATCAGTTAATCAAAAATTATTTCATTTTTGGTACAGAAATCCCATTTAGTATAGTGCAAAGAACACAGCATCCTTAAATGCAAATAACCCTTTTGTATGGAAAAATCTGTGGGAGATGGTGGGGAGAGGAAAGAGAGAAGGGTGAAGCAATCTTTATGAGTTTCCTTCTGGAGATTCTTTAGATGATCCTAGTAGTAAAAAAAGGGGCATTTTTCCTCCTGATATGTGAAATAGAGACCACCTAGGAGACTGAGCAGTTTCTGATGAAGAATTTGTATTCTTATGTATTTTAATGAAGTATTTTAATGAGTTAGAAGTGTCCTGTGTCAAGCCCATTCACCTCTCACAGTCTCAGGTACTACTTCATAGTGCTTCAAATAATTTAATGAAAAACATAACAAAATGTTTATCAATCATGTAACTTGTAACTGCTTATAGAGAGTATTTTAAATAAATTCAAATTTACGAATAAGTCCCCAGCCACATGAAAAGATTCAACTGATAGATTTTTTACACGTGCATACTAAATAGCTTTCAGAATATGAATATTAGAATTGCTCATGCCCAAAATCTCAAAGAAACAGGAGAACAGATTTCCTGGGGCCTTCCCAAAAGAACACAGACTTCAGTGCTGAGGCAGTAATTATTTCAACTATAATTTGTGAACAACTTTATTTAATAGAGATTCCTGTGGAAGCTGTATTGCAGGTTTTACTATAGGATTTGCTACCAGGAGAACTATGATATAGTTATTTTGAAAACAAGTAATTTAAAACAAACACACACACAAACAGACCCCTGAAGAATACTCTCTCCCTCCCCTCAAGACTCAGAATGGTTGTAGGGCTAATTCTTTCAGAGTCCTTTAATTCCTTCAGTATAATCAGATGTCTATAATTACGATACCCAACTGCTCCTTATTTTCTGGATTTGTTCCTTGCTATCCCCCTTCCTATTTCCTTTGTACTCTAATTACACACACGTGTTCTTTATTATTTCACTCCTCAGAACTCAAGCCTGATGCAGCAAGCAAGCAACAGCTATTTTAATGTGGCTTCCTCCGTCTGCTCTAGACCCAAGATTAAGCAAGAAGCTTTCTGTACTCAGGACAGATGAGAACATCATTCGGTGCAAGTTTGAGCAGAGCTCTCCCTTACCTGGTACACCATATACCTGTCTACATTAGCAATGTACCGTGCTGCAGGGGTTCTTTTCAGGTACAAACTTACCTAATGAGCTATTACAAAACTTGTTGGATTCGTGAAGCTTGAGCTGTGTAGTGAATTAAAAGATGAAGTCATGTACTGGTGCCACCTGGGGCACCTCCTTGCCCAGAGGGGAGTGTGTGTGTGTCTGTATGCATGCATCCACGCACATGCATTGCCTATTAGGTATAGCTGCATGGTACGTGACCAGAACCAACAACTGGTAGGAACTGGATAGCAAGTGCACAGTATAGACATGCACCCAAATGGTTATCTGAATCACAAAGCCTGTTCCTTCCCTCTTTGAACAGCATCAGTCACTAAGGGCATTAATACACTTTTGTTTCATTATACAGATTGGTTAAAACAAAGAAAAGTAAAAAGAAAGTTATGTTTTGTTTGTATTTGTATAAACAAGAAAAAAATGTTGCAATATCAAACTAAGATACCATCTTTTTATCTGACTGCAAAGTTGAAATTTGAAACCAACTAGAAACTTATCTGTGCCTGAACATACATCACAGTATGTATGTTTTTCAGTCATATTCTATTATTTGTTGCCAGGCATGCTTGTACATGACAGATCTACTTGAAGAACCACCAAGGTTTGAATCAACCCAAGAACACCTACAATATAAAACTTAAAAATTGAATTGTCATTTAGTATAAACTTGTAAAGATTTATTGACTCACTAATACCTTTTTGTTAATCAGAAGAAAGATTCTTAACTCATTAATCTTAATTAATTTTCTTAATTTTAAAATTAATCTGCCTTTTGGATTTATACCTCATCAGGAAGTTTTCTAAAATATAGACAGTAAAGCCTGAAAACAAGAATTGTGAGTTTGTTCACTTTTCAGTAACCAACTACATTTTGAATCAATTTTCTCTTCTGCTACAAGGACACACACACACACAGAGGACAGGATGACACATGTTAGGCTAGAGAATACTGCAAAGATTTCGTAATTGAAGGTTTTTTCAAATACCCAGTCAGATGCAATTTGAAAACAGGGCTTAATAATGGAAATATTAACATCCCAGCCATAAACAGAGCAGCAGCAGCTAGTAGTAGAAAGTCTGAAGCAGTCCTACCCTCCTGGATCTATTAAACAGGGAAGTGAAGCATGACCACCATGCAATAACACTGATAAATTTTGGCTGTGTTAACTTTGAAATCACTGTATGAAGGCTAATTTTACTTTTTGGAAGGCAATATGGTCTAGCACACAGAACTGGATAGGGAATCAGGCAATGTCACTTCCTTTCTGCCACTGGCTTAGTTGATGAGGTGGGAGGAACACCTGTGTCCTGCATTTACTGCCTGCATATGCGGATGAACAGAGTAAAATACTCGAGAGAGCTCCAAACTTGGACAGCTCGAAACAAACATGCTTGGCAGAATCAGCATATCCATAATTACAGAAAGCAAAGCATACATCTGTGCCCTGATCCTTCACAGTTACTGGATTTCACAGACGATAACCAAGACAAATCATTTTAGCAACATGCACTGATATCTGATGCAACAGTTTGGAAATGCATAAAACTGCTTACATACTATAGTGTATATCACTTCTACTTTCATGCTTGTGTAGTACTGTCTCCCATGAAAAACAATTATTGTTACTTTACAACTGTACACACTTCTAGAAAAAAACAGTGTAGAAAAGAAGTCAGACTGTCTATCTTTGCAGTTTTGTCGTTCCAAAAATTACGTTAGTGCTGGGTTTCCTTCTTCATTGAATCTAGTAAGTGTTTAATCTTTCTGCATCTACACAGACTTTGTTAACAACAACCTGCTGTAATAAACAACATATCAGCTTTCCAAGCTCATAATATGTAACTCAATCACCTGGCACAGAAAAACAGTCTTTAGAGCTAGAATAAAATCAATTTGGCAGCCAAGAATATACTTCCAGATAGATTTGACACAGAAGTATACCAGACTGTTACTAAACGACAGATAATTCCTCTACAATTGTTATTTAGAATAATTGTACAAAGACAGCTCTGTTAGCTGGCAAAACTTCAAATCATAACTGCTTATGAACCAGGATAAAAGAAAGTTTGAAACACCTTCATAAGGTGAATTACCGATTTTAACTTTATTAAAGCTTCAAAAACCAAAGCACATGTACAGAGCTCATTTCACATAATTAGTTATATTCAAAACAGATTTCTGATACATATACTCTAGTTGCAATAACACACAGGGATCCTACAAAATACACGTCACTAATTTGAAGGGACAGAGCAGAGTCTTGTGATTCAGGTATAAAACAGGGAAGTGGAGACCCATGTTTCAAGCTCTTCTGCTCTGCTCTCAGAGTTCAGCATTTACATTTTGTGCCTCAGGATTCCATTATGTGAAAAAAGGCCCTTTCCAAATTACTTCCTATTTGTATTTTGCCACCACGAGAAAAATCATAACTGCCCACAAAGCCCCGTGACAGATTATACTTCTGCCATTAACTACTGACAAGTGACACAGACAGGAATGCACTAAAGTTCAGGACAAGTAACACACACAAAAAAATTCTGAAGAAACATGTGACTTTCCAAAGATCTCCGGAAGGCACAGGAACGTGACTAAAAATTATACATGCTGCTAGCAGTTCACTCTGGATAATCCAGTACAACGCTGACTCATTTATCCCCCTTCCTCTTCCAGAACTTCCTCTTTCACAGACAGTAAACATAGGAAGAAAAAACCACACACAAGCACACCCGCCCACAAAGAAAAAACAACCTAACACTGCTGTTTGAGAAAACTACAAGTGTAGAATACAGTCAGATATTCTTAACAAAGGAGCTCTCCTTAACACTTCAGAGGAAGTAAAGGAAACCAAAGGTTCCTGTTAACATGCCTGCAGAGAAAAAAAAACCAACCTGTCTACCATCATATTTGGCAATCACCTCAACTCTGGATCTGTGCAATAATTATTTTTAAAAGCTATTTAAGGACAAGGTATTGTTCAGGCACCAAAGTATATGGGTCTATTCTTGGGATGAAATATTGCTGAGACTAAGAATAACCATGAGCTCTATTTCCTACTTGTGCCACTGACTCATGGAAGGAACACAGATGAATAACTTAATTTTGCTGTGCTTTAGTATTCCCCATCTGTAAGTCCAGAAAAAAAAAAAAACCTGCCTTAAACATGGCAAGGTTCAGCCAACAATTAAATTCATCACATGTTAAACATGAAAAACAAGTACAAAATTGTAAGAAACGAGCTGGAGGCAACTACTACTTTTCCTTTAATCTTGGAGGAGTTGAGCTTATCAAGATTAGGAAAGCAGTACCCTTCCTCAAATGGCTTTCCATGCAAGGAGCATTGTGCAAGTCTATTGCAGCTATTCACAATGGATACCAAAAGGAAAAAATGGCAGACTTTGGGTAAGATGTGGGAAAGGATGTTTGGGAAAACAAAGTTAGTTGATCACAATGTCACCTTGAATTTTCCTCCATCTCTTCCTTTGCTTAAAAATCATCTTACATTGATACACCAACTTCCACAAGCAGTCTGGTTCCTCTCATTATCATATTTTAAAGACCAGAAGAGTATCAAAATGTAAGAAAGCCATGCTTGAAGAATTAAAAATTTCATTCCATTTTTCAAAACTTATCAGCTGTCATTGCTTCTATAGTAGGTATTTGCTGCCCCATTTATGCAAAAATAAAGAACAAACATAATACACAATAGCTCAGTAAAGAAAATGGAATATAAATACAAAGGAAGGAAGATGGCCAGGTTTTCTGCAAATCTAAGATTCTCTACAAACTGATGAGTCTGTCCACTCACTACTGCCCCTGATCTTTCATTTATGAACTGGCATGCCATTGTGTCTACCAACATCTCTTAAGCAAAGCTCTACCCAAGGATTATATTTGGTTTTTTGCTTAACAAACACTCCATTCAGCAGCAATCATTAATAGCTCTCATCTGCTGGACTTTACAGCCCACATTTTGAAAATTTCACTACTTCCAGTTCTATCCAAAGGACAGTTATCCAGCACAGATTAATGTCTCAAGGTACTCCTAAAGTGATTTAATCTCTTTTCTCACTAGTACTTAGGTATACGAGGTAAAAAGTATACCCGTGAAATGAAAGCACAGTGTTAGCAGGAATTAAAGTAACAAAGGAAATACAGTCTGCATAAAGCAGAATGCAAGTTGTCAGAAATGAAAAAAGGTGTGTTGATAAGATAAAGATCTAATAATTTTCTCCATAAATAGTTATTATCTCTACTTATGCAAAAGGCTAACAGATTTATTGATTTTACTACCAAAACTTCTAATTGAGCAACTATATCATCTTTACAAAACACATGATTTAACATACTTAATCTGATATGTAAAGAGATTTAAAAAATAGAGCCGGACACTGGTTTATTTATTTTTATTTGCTACTGTTTAACAGTCAGTTGCTTTTGCACTATGGTTCCATTCATCAGTATCAACAAATTTAGCACTGTTCTGCTTTCTCCATCCTCCTCTTGTACATGTCTTTGTCTACCAAGATCCAATGTTATTAACTGAACACTGACTTGAGTGTAAAGCCAAATATCTGCATCTCTAAATGAAACTGAAGTTGTCACAGAAACCCCCAGGAACAAGGGTACATACCATTTTTTTAGAAGATGGATTAAGTCACTGAATACATAAATTTGTAAAACTTTTTAAGAAACATGAGTGAATTAATATGAAACAAGGAAGAAGCATTTAGCATGCTTTCACCATCTTCCAAAGCCTTCAAATGGAAGGAATATTGAAAAGAACACTTGGCCAAAATAAACAGTCTACTAAAGGCAGAGGTGTGGCCAGTGTAATTTTTTAGTATCTGATTAGGACAGTAAACATTTTGAGTTTTATTGTAAAGTCAGGTCACTGCTATAATTCATAGTATCCGTGTACTAGAAGTATAACCAATAGCATCAACAGGTGTTAACTTTTCCCCGTATTAATCATCACCCTCATAGTTCTTGTGAGGATTACTTGGTTTGGAGATTATCCATACCATGGATAACGCACATCCATGTCAGGCCAAGCAAAGCCGCATAGAAACAGGGACAGTTCTGTATGTAGAGCAACTCAAGGAAGGGATACGAGGCTGAGTTTGGCACAAACCCTGCCACAGCCAATGGCAGCAGCCCAAAGGCCAAGGATGGCACAAAGACATACTGATGTGACTAAATGTTTTATCTACTTGACAGCAATCTAGCATGAGCAAAGGGAAGTGGTTTAATTCTGTGTTGTGCTTGATGTAGTGTGCTGTCATGCAGTACCAGGAAAGTCAGTGCTTCTGAGGTGCTAATATCAACAAAGCAGGTGTCCTGTATAGCACCCTGAGCACATCTCTTAGTATCCAAGTCCGTTATCAAGTACCTAAATCCAATTTTGGTATTTAACAGGAAAAGGTCTTTGGCTCATATATGCCTCCCAATACTCTTGTGAAAATTCACACAAATTAGGCCAAATGATGGAACTAAGGGAAATCTTACCCAAGATGGCCCAAAAGAAAATAAAAAATTCTCAGCTCCTATGGTTGACTAGACTACATATGAAACATTCACAGACAAGAACTCAGCATATAGCTTGCAGCTGTGGGGCACAATTCTAATTCTTAACTAGTGGGCTTTCAACACCAAAGAGAATACGAGAACAAAAATTCTTCTCTGTTTCTCAGTGAAGCCCACAACGAACTCAGAAAGGAAGACAAGCCATTTGATTCAAGGCCGAAGAAGACAGAAGCTAGAGAAGGGACATAATAGATGACAACACTGAACTCAATGAAACTTGAATTAAAAGGTATAATAACGCAGGGCAGCATAGGAAAGTCCATGATAAAAATGCCAGCCCTTTTAGAGAAGAATTTAAACAGCATAAAAAAAGTGAACCACAAGCAGATGCATTACATATCAGGAACAAATGTGTATACTTTATGGTTGCTTGCTCAGTGAACATCTACCCTGGGCATTTAGGCCTACCCAGGCAACAGTTCCACAGAATAAGAAAATTTCTTACTGTATTTAGAGGCTATCACAATGTGCAAATACAAAGGGGACCAACCATGGTCACCCATACAACCTTACTTCTGGCAATTCTTTTGAGATTTTACCTTTTCAGTTTTAAAATACTCTAATCTTTTTTTTTTGGTAAGTCATAAGAAGCATAATAGAATTTTTACCAGTCAGATTTTCTGACACAGATAAGGGATTTGAACAGAAGTTTTACAATGACTTAGTATTCACTTTCGTGCATTAGGAGTGTACAGAAGTATCAGAACTGCTGCTTTTTTTTTTTTTTTTTTTTTAGATTATTTTAAAGTGTTCCATAACCTGTAGAGGTTCATATTACCTGCTATGCCACACATGATTTCCACTGAGTGCAAGTCAACAAGATTGCAAGCCAACAACCTGTTCCAACATTCCTAACAGACTGGACAAAAGGGAATTTTCCTGGCTGAGCTGCTTTCTGAGACTTGGTCAAGAGACAATGCTGAGCTGCACATTTTGCTCTAGAGCTCAACTTTTTCTGAAGTCCTTAAATTTTACATTTTGAGCCTCTTGTACATCATTACTTCTATGTACTTGCTCTGTGGCAGTGGTAGGAGCCTCTCATCAAAAGCAGAGTTCATTGTTTTACAAAGACTAAGCCTCTTCATCCCATGTACCTTCCTGTTAAAAGTACCATCATTAAATGAGTAGAGGAACTCTCCAACTCTACATCTTCACAAATATATTTTTTCACAGATCTTCAAATATGTCAAAATAAGAATTTTTACCCTAAGCCCTGAAATAAGTTCCATGTAGCCAGCCACTTCCATTAAAACACTCTAAGAATTGTCTTGTTGGTTGTTTTTCATGTGAACTAAAATACGAATGATATATACCAAAATGAAAGCCCAAATGAGAGCTAAATAACCCACCAAAATATAATAATCAGCCTTGAAACCACATCTCAAGTAATTCCTAGAGCTAAAGTTATTGAATTTCTATCAAACATACAATAAAAATTTCCATTTCCTCGGATGCACTTTAATCAAATCCACCTGAAATCATTCACTGAAAATGATTTAAACATTACTTAGTGCTGAGATGCAGCTTGTCTGCAACATTCTGTTAACAAAAATCTGTGTTGCATAGCTAAGTGGTGTCATACTAATGCATGTTGCACAGAAATATAGAAAATAAGATATATGAAGTACTGAAACTGTACGTGGGTCTTGGAATAATCACTGTGTTTACTGAGAGAATGTAAAATGACTTTCATTCCAAGATGACAGTTACCACCTCTGGCCAAAAGCAGTAAACAATACAAAACTACCTATTCACTTTCATATATACCCTGAAGTAATCAGCCTCCTGTCCTCTCGCTTATCAGGAGCACCACTAAACCATTTAAAATCAGATTCATTACTGCCAGGTTGTGTTAGGAACTTTATCTGTACAGAATAGCAAGGAAAGAAAAAAATAAAATACTTGGTTCCAAATTTTTACTTGAAATAGTTTTGTGACACTATACGTACTTACAGCCCATGGTCAGTAGACATCCAACAGGACAACTAGGAACAATCTGACACCAACTGAGACTACAGCACAAATAATAGATTTCCTCTTAACAAGGTATGTGATTTCATACTAACTATAGAAAACAGAACTGGCTGAAATATTATCATCAGTCATTTGGATTAAGTAAAAGCAGGTGCTAAAAAATCCAGCTGCGAGTTTCTAACCACTCTTCTTTTCATGAATCATCTTAAAATCACTGCACCACATATTCTGGCAAGTTCTTGCCACCTGAAAAATACTTACAGTAAGATTATATGAAAATATATGTAATATCTTTAGTTTGGTTTAGTTTGTAGACCCAACATTTTAATTTCTCTAATTACTTGAATGCTGTAGCTAAATAAAAAAGCATATATTGTAGAGAACCACTGAGCTAAAATATTTCACAGTCGAAAATATATTCCCACTTCTAGTTTTCAGAGAGTCATCCTGGGATAGGAAAGGAACTTTAATTCCCAAAAGCAGGCGCTAAAAAAATGCAAGGATATAGCTAGGCAGACAGCTGTATTTTTCATGAAAACTGAGACAGAATCTTTACCTTCAGGAAGTACTGATGTCAAGTTTCAGACCAGAATCTGTCTGTACAAATCAAAATAAAGCATTTTGCTTCTTCACTCTTCATGTCCCATAAGGAGAAAGGGAAGAGAACAAAAAGAACAAGATTGAAAAGTTCTTTGTGAAAAACTATTTTTCTTTTTTGGTCTGAAGTACAGTTACCAATGAAGAGAATTATACACTGACCTGCTTACTAGATTTCCCCCCCCCCCTTTTCAACACTAATAAGCTTATCCTATTTCAATGACTACATTTATGAACATGGGTCATCCCCCACTGCTTTCAACCAGTGCTAATATTTTCTTATGTGGACACTTCAATATGGGAGACAATCAAAGGTTTTAAAGCAAGCTACATAGCCATGGCCTAAGAGGGAAGGTCTGGCACAAATAAATAACCGGTCTAAAAAAAAATGGAAGCAGAGGGTAGGCATTAAGGGTTTGCGCTCAAAATGGAGGGAAGTACCAGCTGAGTTATACAGGGATCTGCTCTGTTCAGCACATTCACAGGAAAGCAGTGAGCAGCGAAGTGACAAAGTTTGCTGATTACATAGCTATTCAAAGGCTATAAGGCTGACAAATAACTGCAAATCGTTGCAGAGTAACTTGACAACAAAAACAGCAGATGAAGTTCAGTATACCTGAAGGCAAAATAATGTATCTGAAAAAAAATAATCTTGACCTGATGTACGAAAGGGCAGGCTGCGAGATGACCATTGCCACTCAGAAGCAAGACTCTGGATTATGATAGGTAATTCCATGAGAACATCAGCTCAGTGCTCATCATCAATAAAAATGCAAATCAAATATTAATTATTAGCAAAGGAGCAGAGAACAAAACAGAAAACATAATTATGCCACCATATAGAATCAATTCTAATCAAACCAGGTATTTAAGAACCAGATATCTAAGAGATGCTTCAAAAGACAACACGGATTATCAAAGGTGAGAAATGGCTTCAAACTGAGGAGGAACTGAGTATGCTGGGACTCCTCCTCTTGGATGAGTAACCACAGAGAAAATCGGACAGAGGTGTACAAATTGCGAGTGGTATAAGGAAGATGGATAGGGACCGACAGTAACTAGAACATTAAATGAAGCTGATGGGAAGCAAGCTCAAAAAACCCTGATCCACAGAAGTTGTTGCCTAAGGATACTGTAGAGGCAAGTTTAAATAGGCTAGAGAGGAGACTGGAAAAACACTAGGAAGAGCAGCTTCACTAAAGGCTGCTAGAGTAACAAAGCACAATAGGCTCAGGAAATCTCAGAGATAAAATGGCCAGAGGCGATTCTTTTTCACCCCCACAGTTAGGGTTGAAAAGTTGAAGTTGCCCAAAACACAGACTGTATCAGGAGTGTGGCTGTGTGTCCCACTGGGAGGGTGGCCTGGCAAAGTCTGGCAGTAGGAAAGGGCAGGCAATGGTGCAACTCTGCATTAGGCAGAGATCCAGAGAAATAACCAGGGTCATTCAGAAGCAGAGCACTATGCTGTGCTTTAAAATGATAGCTGCGACAAGACCCTAGAAGAGTACTTGCCAACACTGGAGAATTCAGTAGTGTTAAGAGAGCTGATGGCGAGGTTGAATCACAGATGTCTTCCAAAATAATCAACTTTAATATCGAGAGACAAGAAAGATAGCGTTCCTAAAATTAGATCAAGAGGTTCATAGAGGGCAAGAGCCCAAAGAGGATGAGGAAAGGTTACTATACCGCAGCTGCAGTGGAAACATCAAAATTCTGAGTGGCAACATGAAAAACTGTACATTTTACTCACTGCTAAATCTTATCACATGCAAGCTATTAAAACACATGAACCATCACAACTGGAAATAAAATAGACTAAAATGCCTTCCAGTAAAAATATTTTTTTTTAAGACATTAAGGTTTTAAGAGTCACACCCAATTTTTATTCCCCTGGGACTAAACACTTGTGCAATTTTGCCTAGCAATGCAGTTTACTTTGCTACTTGCAAAAGTAAACATTTTCTGTGATTATGGATTCGTGGAACAATCAACGAGCCCCTGAAAACAAATTGCTTTGAAACAGGAACATAAAACTAAGGACAATATTACTCTTCAATCAAGCAAGGAAGCATTACAGCTCTTGGTACCAAAGCAAGTAAGAAACCAGAAAACAGCAGACACCATTCATATATTAAGTTTAAACAAACAACCATCCATCTCTGGATACCAAGAAATCCAGCTGCAAGTTTCTAACCACTCTTTTTTTCATGAATCATCTTAAAATCACTGCACCACATATTCTGGCAAGTTCTTGCCACCTGAAAAATACTTACAGTAAGATTATATGAAAATATATGTAATATCTTTAGTTTGGTTTAGTTTGTAGACCCAACATTTTAATTTCTCTAATTACTTGAATGCTGTAGCTAAATAAAAAAGCATATATTGTAGAGAACCACTGAGCTAAAATATTTCACAGTCGAAAATATATTCCCACTTCTAGTTTTCAGAGAGTCATCCTGGGATAGGAAAGGAACTTTAATTCCCAAAGCATACCATGTATTTAACTGCCCTTTTATACTATGAATAATAGGAAGACTGTTTAGATCTGAAGTGAAGGGAAACAGAATTAAAGTGCATTTCTTCCATCTCTGGGAATCTCAGAGCACCAGCTACCATGGCAGATGGCCTGCTGAGGTTTGACACTTGTTTGAAATACCCACGACAAAGAGCTCCACTTGGTGTGGCATATTTGGTGTTGGAAATCACTTTCACTCACACTAGCAGTTTTCATCCTACATAAGTGACATCTGGCACGAACTGGCTGACACAAATACTATTTTTGTTGTTAAGTCATATCTGAGCTATCATTTGATCTTATAGTCAAACAAATTACAAAGCCTCTATCAACTAAAGAGACTGAAAAAAACATTACCAAAATAAGAAATATTACATCTGCCTAGAACAGTTATATACTAAAGAGCCTTGTGCAGCCAACTTTAAAAACATCTCAGTTTGTATCAGCAAAAAGGCCGCATTCTGGAGAGAAGTTTTTGTACCCCAAGTCCCTGCACAGCCTGCCCTGTCCCTGGCTGACTTCCCAGAAAAAAGTAAGGCCCTGTACACCAGTTTCCACCAGAAGTCCCACAGTACTTCTTCACTCCTCCTATTCCCTAATGGCTGAAAGTAAATTTTTCATCTGGCTCCCAGAGAAGAGAGAGTTAAGGAGGTGACAGACAGACAGGAAAGGGGGAACAGAGGAGGCAAAGGCCAAATAGTTTTTCTGGGGCTTCTTGCTTCCCACCCACCAAGCCACATTCCACAGTTCCACAAGGGAGAGCCCCCTCCTTAGTACAGACATAAAATAGTATCTGATGTAGAGCGTTCTCTTACAAAATGCTCATCCATGGAAGAGACTGAAGCAAAACATGAAACATCCAGTGCGTTGCACTCACATGCTCTCATACCAGCCTAAATTCCACCAGATCACAGTGAACATTTGGGAATGGAAAGAACCACACTTCATGTTAATACCCTGAACATATAAAATTCCCAAATACTTCTCCAAAGAGCCTGAGGATTAAAAGGCCTGGTATGTCATAGTGATTCATTGCTTATGCCCACAATATTAAAAAATTAGCCAGCCAGAAGAAACTTTTATTTTGCCATGAGTGACATTAGTTAAAAGGTAAAGTTACCTAAAGACGGTATTGTGAGAAAAATGGCAGAAGGAGGAATTGATAAGGACATTAAAAATATGTTTTTAAAAAGGTGGCGAGTAAAGAAGGATACTAGAAAACCTGTTGAAAGCTGAAAAATAAGAGAAGGATAAAAAGGTAGAAATGAAAAGTGGAAAATATATGTTTCTGATTCTTCCTTAAAAACTTTGCAGTTCACATTTTCCTCCAGATTTAGTCACCTTCATTACACATATGATTCACAACAGGCTCACTTGGTAGTAACAGAAGATACATGACTAACAAGGCACAGTAGGTTTTCATTACAATAGCTAAGTAACACCTCAGTATATTTGAAAAATTTATTTCAGTCAAAACGTACAAGTATGTGAAGAATAACTCTGAATTTGATTTTTCCATTTGTTGGTCTTTCTACTCCAGGCTGCAAGGAGTCCAGTAATAACAGCAACAATGCACAAACACTGAGCAGTTCATCAGTATCTCACACCAGGTGTACATAACTCTCTTGAGAATATGAAAGCTGTTTACTTCCAAAAGCAAGTATCTCATTTTGGAAGAAAGAGGAATGCTAAATAAATCATAGCTAATCTAAACTCTCAGCTCACTTAATTGTAATTTTGAATGGAGAGGAAGCAATAGGAATGTGTTGAAGAGAGAGACTGCTTTTCCTGCAGCAGAAAGTTGACTCCTCAACTAAGAAGTTTAATAAACAGAGAACATTAACATTGCAGAGAATCTCTCTGAAACAGGCATGACCCTCTGAGCAGGTGCTGGGAGGTCACAGACATCTTTCAGCAGGCTGGGGACATCATGTGAGGTTCTAGCTTTCCACACTTGGCATCTGTGCAAATTAAGCACCAACAAGTGTAAAATACCACCAATTCAAACTTCGTACAGCTGCAAGTCAGTGCACAGGTGCAGCTTCCCTGTGACTCAGGGCCAACACGTTTAATGCCATGACCACATACCACCATTTCTTCCTCAGGCAGTCCACAGCCAACCCTCTACAATGGGTATTTAAATACTTACAATGGTTATTTTTATCATCAAGACTGCGTGGGGGGAGTTGGAGGGGGAAAATCCTGGAAGCATTCAATAAAAACATCCATCCCATTTGTACATGGGAAACTTAAGCCCCCTTTCAAGCTGTACTGCAGTAATTTGACAGTCAATTCCTAGAGCTCAATGGATTCTGCCTGTAAACAAGTCTTGGATGAAAACAAAGTTCATCCCACAGTAAATCTGGTGCTATATTCAGATGGCCTAAATTCCACCTAGCTCACTATGTGCTTATATTTGAAAACTCAAGAACCAAGGCCCACTGAAGGACCTGTGACACAAAAAAAAAAAAAAAAGAGGGTTAAAAGCAGCAGATAATCCCCTTCCTTTGATCTCAAACTATGCTTTTCACCAGGTACTAGGCATGTAATTGAAAAACACTTCTCTTGATTTAAAAAATTATGAAAATCATAAACATTTATGCTTTGTTTCAAGAATTATCAGAGCACTTGTTTTTAGTAACACTTAGTATTCATCAGAAGTATCTAATATCTCGCAATCCTACAGAATTGCAAATAATTCCACTTAGGATAAAAAAAAAAAGAAATTTTCCTTTGCTTCCTCTGCAACTTCCTCCGCTAAAACAAAACCAACTTAAAGCTTTTTGATCAAAAAATAAAAGATTTGCAAAAGTTGCAGGTCAAATATTTGTAAGAAAATCACCGGAAAGGTACCTTTATAAAAATTTATGGAACATGACTTATACTTGACACATACTCCAGCTCCCTCCATATTGATCAAAAAGACCCTTTCAACCTACAAGTTCAGGAAAATCCTGAAATAACGGAAAGGCACAGAAGATAAACCACTGTATGACTTGCTGAAATAACAGCTTACAAACATCAATATATGTCACTGAAGCATTAGTCAAAATGCAATCAACATTAGTCAACATTTATCAGACTGCAAGGACTTCTTCCCAGATCAAGCACTCAAAGGGATGCCTACTACTTTAATGAGAGCCACAAGAGCTGTCTGACTATTAAGGGACAAAGGCTTCATCTTCAATGCTAAAAGAATGTGCCTTGTATCCATGAGTTAATTTGCATTAGTTATTCTATTAGGAATTCCTAATCCAAGGAGAGATCTCTAATCGTACTGAGATGAATTATGAGTCAACCTCAGGCAAGGGTTATAATGCTGATTTTGTCTAACACAGAACTTCTTTGCAGGTACCCTGCCTCTAACAGAGCTTTACGTGAAGCAACTATCTCACATAAATTTTTCATCACTTTCATTAGCATCCCCTGCCATTTTTCTCAACAGCAAAGCCATATACCTAGATTCAAACAAAAACCAGAAATCCCCTTTTCATGAATGGCTACAGTCTGCAGCACCCAGCACCACCTGCTGAAATCTTGCCCTAATGTACCTCTTACAGAGCACGAATTAAAAATAAAGAGGTCACAAGAAGTATCACTCCGCAGTTTATTATCTGTCTTCTTACAAGTAATAAATCCTTATCCTAATTACTAATCCTTACCTACTAACTTTTCTGATGATTTGCTTCCATCATAATCAATTGAGAGAGTAACAAGATCCCTCTAAAGATAGTGACAGGAAAGCAAAAAATGTGTAAGAAGATTTTGATTCTACATGGATGTCTCCTTACAGATGGCTTGCTCAGGTGTAGGACTGCTAAACAGACAACAAAAGCCAATGGCAGCGATTCAGTGATTCTTGCAAGGTCCTCCAGAAAGGGCAGCTAGAGAATGGTCTGGGGATCTGATCAGCCTCTGTACCATCCTTCTGACCACAAAATATTTCATTTCCTCAATTAAAGAACTCCTCATCCAATCCTTCGCTGTTCATATAGGTTTCCTGGGATTAGTTCTCTCCACGTCTGAAAACGTTTCAGCTTGTGGTGAGGCGAGGGATATGGCCTTCCTGAAACTTCATCAGAACTACCGTGTTTGTTACGAGATAACCTCAGGGGCACTTATTGCCCCTTCAGCACCATCATTCACCCTCTGGAGACTGTACAGCCTGGCAAAAAATCACTTCAACAGAGAACGTAAGACTGATGTTGGTTATCCTTCATTACACAGGAGATGATCCTTTTTTTACAAAATTCATACATATCATAATATCAAGAATATATGCAATATACGGTGGGATTTTTCTGCAACCCATGTCATAAAAACAGTATGCTGTTTCCATGTGGTAAATGTCACATTAGCACATTAGAAAAAATAACACATTCTCCTGTTTCTAACTTTATATGATCTTCCTAGCCTACCACGTTCACCTCTGGCCTTCGTTATTTTCTTTAGATTACTTGCCTTCATTTTAACATTTTTTCAGTTGACTTGACACATATTTTTCAGCTACGAGTAGGAGCGACGTAAGCGTCAGCTATCTAGATAACCAATAAACAAGTTTTTGGTTTTTTGTCTTTCGTGTATGCCTATTAGAGTGTATCAAGATATACGCACACACATATGTATCAGAGGTGGGGTGTGTGTATGTACATATATACACCCTCTATATATAGATATTTAATTGGCAGTTAGCTCTTCTGAAGAGGCTGAAGACAACAGTAGGCCACTTCCACTCCAAAACCATAAAAAAAAAATTAAATGGACATATGTTTGTTCAGACTCTAGGGCTGAAACATTTTCTTTGAGTGTTGCCCCCAGCCCCACGCTTCCCGTTCACGTTCTCAGTTGCAGTTAAGACTTCTTAGGTGCATGACATGTTACAATCAGACACCAGGAATACATTTACATGCCTTGTGTCAGATTACACATTTTGCCCCCTCAAAAACGAAAAGCCTTCCCTTGTATAAACCACAAGTCATTCTGGCACTCACTCTGTGCTACCAAAGCACCTCAAAGAAGAGGCTGGACAGGTTCCATCACCGCTTACAAACAGGGTCAGGGCCCGGGGAGCACTCCACCCATGGGGAGAACAACCAGCTCCACCTAAACCCTAAAGTCCACAGGAAGAAACGAGCCTTTACACCTTTCCCAACGGACTATTATTATGTAAATGACTGAACTAAGGAGTTAAGCCTCTGCCTGCGTTACAACCGGGTGACCGAATTTGCTTTAAACGGGGTGTTAAAACGAACCATTTGAAGAGAGATTTTGCTACGTCCTACAGCAGACACGTGGCTAACGTTTGCTTCCTTGATTTTAGGAAAACGTGAAGGCGGCAAAGATAAATTTTTAGTAAGTGTTGAATAGTCCCCGGCCACATTGGCTATAGGTTATTAGGAAACAAAACAGGGTCAGGGCGTGAGCGCTCCTACCTGGAGGCCCCAGAGAGCCCCGGCTCACAGGTGCTCTGGCAGGACCCTGGCCCAGGCCGGCCCGCCTCCTGCCATGCAACACCCAGGTGCCACATGGGTGACAGCTCCCGTGACCGACCGTCCCCAGCAGACCGTACGGATCGGGTCTCCTTGTCTTGAGGGAAAGGCATGTTCTTCTAGACATACATGCCATACAGCGCCACTTCCCCCAAGGGTCGCGCAATGAACATTGGGTCATTTTATTCATGGCCACAAAAATGGCCATTAAGTATAGAATGGAAATTACATCTCGGTAGTATTGGTAACCAGGGATCCAAGTCAGGAACATACTTATGGCTCCTGGACAACAGTGAACCTCAGCAAACCACTAAGTGCTTGATCAGTTGAAAGGGAAGCCTAAAGATACCTGAGCTAACCTATCAAAAAAAGTTAGTGGTGATTCAATTCAAACTTCTATAATCATCATTTCTGGTGAAGCAAATATTTCAGTTGTGAATGTCAGCAACTGGAAGCAAGAAAAAACACCAGTAAGGGAAGAACAGTTTGTGTTTTTAAATAGAGGGCAAGAAATGATTTCGCATGCACCTTTTCTAATAAAAACATACCAGAAATTTTACAGGGTAAAAACCTGAATATTCACTCTCAAAAGCACAAAGCCATTTCAGCGTCTGTTGAAAACACTGCATTATCTCAGAATGTAGCTATGACACAAATATACAGAACTATAAATACAATTACATCTGTAGTTTTTATCTAAAATAATCAGATGTTATCCATGAGAATATCAAAACCAGAAGGAAAACATCAGGTTTTGATAAAGGTTGAGATATTCTAGGATTTATATGGCATTAAATTTTGCTCTAAATCGAGACAGACTAGTTCCTAGCCTAAAAAGGGAGAAATGTCAAACTTCATGAAGTCCACTTGAATTTCTGGCACTCCCATTGTTTTTACAGGAAAGGTGGTAATATGCAGTCAAATACAAAAACCATTAAAGCTTGCAGGAAAGAGTTTCTCCTTTGCCTATACTGACAAAGTTGTATATTTTGTTTACAGTTGAACCTAGTATTTTAAAAAAAGAACATAACCCAAATATTAAGGAACAATGCTACATACTCTAAAACCTGTAGGTTGAAAGCAATCATATGAAGAATTGTTAGTTGTTTATCCTTCTGCTATCCAACATTTATTGAGACCACTTGGTAGAAAACCCCAGATCCTCTTCCTATTTTAAACTGTCGTGTTTTTTTTTTTTTTTTAACTACTTTGTTTAACTGAACTCTCTCACATCACTAAAACATCAGATTTTTGCTCACACAAAACTACTAGGGAGAATCTGTCCTCTGAAGTGGCAAAACCAAAGAACTGTTCCAAATTTGCCTATTTTAAAATTAACAGCAGTTTCCATACCGAAAATTGTCACCCCACTGAATGTTTAGCAATTTCTATCCAGTTTAACAGGGTCAGAATTTGAGCTGGTAGGAAACAACACACCCTTAATGAAAAGTAAGCATACAACTGCTACACAGTTTTCTGCCTGGAGAAACTTGTCAAATCCAGCAGAAAAATGCATCAAAACTCTATATAATGATTTTTCCAGGCACAATTTATCAGGTGGTATTATTGAAGTTTGAAAACAGAATGTTATGATCTACCTGTAGTTTTCTTTTTGCATATGCCATAAGGAAAATCATTTAATATAATTATACTTTGAGGTGCAGTTTCATAATGCAGCTCCTCTGAAGTCCGAGCTGATGCTAAGTGGGTTGCTTCCCAATGTTCTTCCTCGCGTCGTGCACCACTCCCTACCCTTGCATGTGCTGAGAGTCCCGTGCCATCCCTCCCACTGCTGTGCTGTCACACAGCTCAACGGGGTGATTCAGCAAGGAGGGGGGGCAGAACAAGGCTTAGTTTGTCCAGCTAAAGCATGACTTTTCTTCTTTTCTTCCTGCACTAAACTTGCACAAGAAGAATTGCAGGAGAGGTTAGGGAATGAGGTAATAGCCCAACCACAGATCTTACCAGGAATAAAGGTCTGGGCTTTGGGGTGTTGCCTTGGAGGTTTTTGTGTTGGAGGGATGGGGGTTGGTTTGGGTTTTTGGTGTTGGGGTTTGTTTTTTCAATATAAGAATCAGAACACCAAATTAAGTTTTCTCTTTTCCTTTTACACTTTTTTCAGCTAAAATGAGCAAATTGTTTTCCCTTGTAACTTTACTATCAAGTTGCAAAACCTCTCAAAACAGAGATATCTAATGGAAATATTGACACATTCTTAGTTAAAGCCACTCTAGTCAGTGCTGGTTTGTGCAAGTGCTTTCCATTTAAAGGCCTTTTGCCTTTTCACACATGAGAGATTTTCCTGTGAAATTCTATATTTGGGATGGCTTTTCCTCTCTATTTAAAAATCACTGATGTGCTCTTGCCTTACAGAAACTGTTGAAATGCAGACGGTGTTTTGTTTTGGGGTTATTTTTTTTGGCAAAAAAGAAAAAACTGAATGCATTTTCCTACAGCTAAGAAAAGTCAAGATGTCTAGCACTTAATTGCTTTGCATCCAGTCCATATGAAACACTGCCAAGTCAAAGTGGCAAGTGAAAATAACAAGCAGAAACCACTGTGGACATATATAAGTAGCTACTTGAAGTAATGGAGAACAAAGGCTTACATGGGCTAATTGGCCAGTCTAAAGTCATATGATATATAGATCTGTATATATACTACTTAGGTGCCAAAAGCAGTATTGTGCTTTGAATGTTTTTGGAGAGTTAGCAAGTCACAGAAAGCAAATCTCTTTCTGCTTATATTCTGATGAAAAAAAGATCTTGGTTATTTTCTGCCTTCCCACTGACTCCTGCACTAACACTATAATATTTGCTTATAATTCATTTTTATAATGATCAAGTATAGTTAAAAACTGTAACTTCCCCCCTGCCTCTCATCTGGATCATTAATATTGAAGCAAAGTATACCTAGCTGTCTTTTCAACTTCCACAAATCAAGACTGGAGTTCCTCTAACACTACGTACATATTCTTGTGCATCTTAAGGTAGGTCATTTATACTCTGAGTAAGAAAGGTGTTAACGCTTGTCTTACACAAATGACTGAGTAGTTATGCAGCAAACAGAAAATTTCCAGAGATCTCCTTCACTAAGCAGTGAATATGTTGAGAATGTTGGGATTTTTAATTATTGTTTTTACTTTTCATAAAGAGCAGAGGGTGGAGACAGAGTGACTAAGAACACTAATCAAAGTGAAAATCTGATGGTTACAAAATTTTGGATTGGATGCACTTCTTCAACTAGGTATAAAGTTTAACAATTAAAAAAAAAAAACCAACCCCACACACAACAAATGGAAAACTTCTTGGAAGCTTTATCTCACCACTGAAACGGAGGTACTGAAAATACATAGTCCCCACCCAAATATCATTTCCCACTGTCTTCCCTTCCTGTCTGGAAACAAAACCAAACCAGCAAAACCAAAAAGCTCAACACTCTGTCTCACCGCACTCCTTTTGCTTACCATGAGCAAAAATTTACAAGTCTCTTTCTGATTTCTTCATCCCTGAACATGAATGAAATCATCATCATCATCATAAGCAGAATCACTTTGCCAAAGGGGTACAAGGTTATCCTATACCACATGATACAGAAGGCAGTTTTACTCAGGTTTACTTTAATAAGCAGACATTTCACCTCCGGAGCTGATAAACAATTGCCAATGCATTTTCAGTTTGCAACAGGAGATGGAATACTTACAGAAATATCTATTTTGTAGGTCCTCTTTCCTGTAATAAAACAAAGTAGTAAAGTACTACTGTATGTGATCTGTCCAAGCAAGCCCATGAAAGGCCTTTTAAGTTCCATCCAACCCTAAAAAGATACATCTCATTTAGCTGCTTTAAAAAAGAAACATATCACTATTTTCAAATTACATACTGCAAATGAAGCAAATGGAAATCACATTACCTAGATAAAAATCAATTAGCATGACACATGCTATATTCCATGGTTATCTATACCATATTCATACTCAACAAATGAGAAGTCATACTATGAAGAGCTACTTCTTTCTCTCGGTATCCTCAGTAGAATTCATAAATGTGGCCATGCCAGGACCCTTACCTTATAAACAGGAAACTGAGCAACAGGAAGTCAAAGTGAGTTTACGCAAAGTCGTCCAAGAGGCTGGTATGAAACTAGATGGAGGCTGAAAACCTGGGTTCCAGGCCCTTTCTCTACCTGTTAGAAAGCATCATCTAGGAGAGAAAAAGACATCTGCCCTGCTGTTTGAGCCAGACGGCACCACTGGTATTTGCATAGCAATTTAAGAAAAGGTGATGTTCTGATACCTTCTGTACAAGCTCTTTCCCCCACCTCCCAATCCATAACTTCACATAAACTATTGTTGCTGTGGCAGAAGTAAATGCTCACACATTTGCCAAAGACCCTTCAGTAAATGAAATAACTACTCTTGGTCTGACACTAACACAGTGTATCGCTCACATAACTTAGATCCTTCCCTACCTATTTGCTTAAACAGCTTCAAGTTCTTTAATAAAAGCTGAGCCTGTTCTTGATAGCTTTACCTGTCATTTTAGATAAAATTTTAACTTGTGATTTCATGTATTTAAAACATGTTTCATACATTTTCATCTTCCCATTCTACTTACAAAGTGCAATCTGTTTGGCATCTACAAAATTTTCTTTAAATTTAATACTATTAAGGTAAAGCCTGAAACGGGCAGAGAGCCCAAGCACGGTTTTGTGGCTTGGCTTGAATTCAAACAGAAAGTAGTAATGAACTCTGACGGCAAAGAAACCCACCTATCCAAGTCAGGGATTACCAAAACAGCTCTGAAGCTTTTCTGCTTTATGTACCCACTTCCTCTATAGATGCTGCAAAAATAAGGGCCAGATGCCATTCTGTCCTCCCCAACATGTACCACTGTAGAACCGAATGATAGGGATGACAGACCACAAGATACCCAAGCTGCTCTTTTCTGTCTTCTACAGTGGCGTTAGTGAAAAATAACCAAACAGGTCTACTGTATCAGTGCACAGACTCTCCTGAGCAAGGGAGATACTAACTACATTTGCAAATGCACTGCCAGATTATTCCTCATTCAATGATAATGACCCCAGACCTTATATAAAACACAAAAGTTCAGTACAAAACATCGTAAGAGTTCCCCTTCAAAGGGATAATTATCCTTCCACTTTGCTGAAGTGCAAACTAGCAGAATCAGCCATTTAATTAAAAAGCCATATAAGTTACATGGTTATTTTACTGCCCTGCTGTGCAGCTTGACAGTCACCATGTAGGGGGAAGGAGAAAAGCAGGGAAAGTATTTGTAAGTGACAAATTAAGCACTGTATTTTGCAGCCAAGAAGCAGTTAATGATGGAATTAGTTTATAGACCCCTTGAGAATGAAGGCTGCCTCACCAGCATGAGGAAGGATTACACAATCTGACAGAATGGGCTGGGCAAACAGATGAGGAGATAATACATACCAGGAAGGGCACTGAGAAAAATTACACACACACGAGATAAAACAGTTGATCATTTAATTAAATCCTTTTTGTTTGAACACTTTTTAAGGAGACATTCTGTATCTCTGTGCCAATATTTTGAATTACTCGTTTTCAGTAATATTTTCAATTATAATTATTTACTACTTTTCAGACTCTGTACTGTCTGGAGAGCAAAATTTCCCTGAATCTTTCTTTCTCTCTGTGCCTCTGTTGTGTTAACTGGTTATTATCTTTTCTAGCAGCTCAAATCATTGCCCTAAGTTTATTTCTTCATCCCAGAGCAAGGACCAAGAAGTCAGAGACTACACTGTCAGAAATGTCCACAACTTCAATCACACAATAGCAAAACATCTCTCAACACACAGATGAACACCACTTAATTTTGCTTTCAAAATACTGATTAATTAGCTATGTTGTGAAACAGTAGACAGCACATAATCAGAAACAGTGCACTATACATTCTGTAAGCAAATATCATCGTGTACAAAGCATACCAATTTTTTAAAATAGCCCTTCAGAGCCCTGAGGATGATAGTTCACTTGAAAAAACAATGGTAACATTTAATCATATCCCAAGTTTAAGAGTGCCTATGGAAAGTTTTCACAGAATCATTAAGGTTGGAGAAGACCTTTGAGATCAAGTCCAACCATCAACCCCACACCACTGTGCCCACTAAACCATGTCCTGAAGTGCCACGTCCACACGTTTTTGAACGCTTTCAGTGATGGTGACTCCACCACCTCCCTGGGCAGCCTGTTCCAATGCCTGACCACTCTCTCAGTAAAGAAATTTTTCCTCATATCTAGTCTTAAGATATAGCAATGAACTTCCACAAAAGTTGCACTATGTTAATATGATTAAATCTTTACATTAATATACACTATTGCTTTTGTGTTGCCTAAATATGATAGTAAACACAGTATCAAGTGACCTTCCAAATTAGACCACAGCTGCTTCACATCCTGAGCTCACAGTTCTCACCCAGAACATCTCACCTTTAGAGAGTTGTGGCTAAACAATTTCCAAACATGTCTTTGTTTACTATAATTAACTACAAATACATATTTACAAATATTGATATTATTTGTCCTAATGAATATTTAGAAACATTAAGACCTTAAGAAGCCTTAGCAATGTACTGTCTCTACAAATACAGTTGTTCCTCCAAGGAAAGATTAAATGGTTAAAAATACTTTAAAATCTCTACGTATTTTTTTCCTATGCAAAATACTTCAAAGTTGAAGACCTTTGCTCCCATTTTAGCCAAACTAATGATAAATATAAATATGAAAGACTGTACAGAGGATATCATTCCATAGTCTACTCATCTTATTAAATCTGTGAAATAATTAATCCAAATTAATTACCCTAACTCACTTTTGTGACTCAGGTAAAACTACCAAAGGACTATTGCTATTGCTTAAACACAGATTAAAGTTGCTGTAGCAATACCCTGCCAAATGGTATCAAACACTGAAACTTTACTCTTTTTGCTGAGATGTAACATAACATCAGTTCATGTATTTATGACTACAGTAGGAGGCTGGAGTGGGATTGAAAGTAAAGAAAATAAAAGAAAATGGTAAGAAGTCAACAGAGTCATGGCTGGTTTATACTCACCATTGAAAATGCTTAATTTATTTCTGATATTACTACTTCACAGCAATGATATCTTCACATGGCTGAACTTGTTCCTTGCCTGTATCTGTTTTGGTATATTTTGGGTTTTGCAAATAAACTGCTTCATAAAGCAACCACACCCCAAACATTTTAAAATCATACCATAAGCAGAGAATTAATTTTTACCTAGAGCAATACACTTATTAGCATTAGAAAGCTTCCTAGCCATGCAAGGGCTTATTTTGAGATTTTTCTAACTATTTGACCAAAATTTGACTCAGAAAATTAATTACTTCTTACTTCAATTAAGAAGGAAGCTATTCAGAACGAGGGGACTCCTAAGAATATTTTGTAAAGTTTGTGTTTGAAATTATCATTTGTAAGGAAAAAAAAAAAAAAAACAAAGTGATTAATACAAGCATAAGCCTGAAGGAAGACAGATTGAATGGAAAATTGAATTTTCAAATGTACAGCCACATAGATGGCTTCCTGAAATAATATTGAGTGTCAGAAAATTCACCATCCATTGTTTGACACAGATTTTTTAAAACTATGTATCTGCCAATTTTGAGGCATTTAAATCTTGATCTTGATCTTTAATCAAGAAAAAATTAGTCACAATACTATCATCACTCTTGAAATTTTATTATGCATTAACTGTAATGCTTTGTTTCAGTAAGTTTTTCACATCGTAGTGCTGAGTGTTTCTACTCCTTTTTAAAATAAATCAAGACAGTAAAAACATCAGGCTACTGATGAGAGTTCGTAGGAATAATAATCTATCAACAAAAACCCAAGGAAATCCTGTTACTTCAATATTTACCAGTAAGTCTGTGAAAACTACCTGCATCCAATGTATAAAACAATAACATATTTGTCTGCATTGAAAACTACTATAGATTGACTAAACTTCATTAATACATAAATATTCAAGAAACTGATGACAAACATTTATTAAAGTAATAAGGAAAGATCAATTAAAGCAAAAATTTTCAGCTAGCTCACTCCTTTCTGATAGTAGTTTCAATAATTTTAATTCCTTTGCAATTGTACATCTCAAATGCAACTTGCTGATGAACAGTGGGTTAGATGTTCAATCTACCGCTAAAACAAGCAGGAATTAGAATCACAAATACCTTTGCTAATGACCGTCCCTCATTATGCAGGAAATATATTACATAGTAGATAACATTATCATCCATTAAATACATTTCCTCAAAATATTTTGGTACTATTTGTACATTTTTGCAGTGCAAGGAATGTCACCAAAAACCTGCCATGTTTGCTGTAAAATACACATCATGTATTTAGCCTGGAGATTCATATGTGAGTAAAGGAAATTTCCACTACATGAAACATAGAATGTATGTTTGTTGGATCGGAACTGAATCTCTTACAGGGTAATAAGTACTGCGTTGGTCACAGAAATGTTAAAGCAGCAACTTTTGCCATCACGTGGAAAGTCTGACAAACCCAAAACTATTTTTGTAACAGTTAGGTTATTGCACAATATGTTAAGATCATTATGACATCTCTTGGGTACTTCACACGGTTACTTTAATAGATGTAATTTTCTTTCCCACAAATAACTTGCCTTTTTTTTAAAAAAAAAAACTCCTGGTTATACATTTCAAAGCTCACAGTGCTAGTCAACCTGTATGTTTCTGGGAGGTCCTCAGCAACATCACCCACCAGTTTGTTAATTTATTAATTTACTTGCTGCATGCAAAGCAATCTAAATGTTTGCTTTCTGATTACTTTCCCTAAAATTATCAAGTCCATTACTTATGGCAGCAGTAGTAAGCATTTTCTCCCAGGAACAAATCCAAGGTCTGCGATTCCTTTTTGCCTACTTCTGATATCATGTTTGACATTTTCATTACTTGGGATGGTGCTTAGTTTTCACTCCAAATTACATCTTTAGATATGGAAAGATGTCAGTTTTGGCTACAATTAATTTTTTGGGGAAATGATAAAATATCAAAGGATTTTAATTGGGATTTTAAAAAAACACCAGTAATTCAAAAACTTCATCCTTATTGTACACTAATTAAGAATTTTTGCAAGACAGAGAATACAGAAAGCAAAGGCTGTCTAACAAATAGGCCTAATCTTTGTTTATGATGATGATGATGATGATGATTACTACAACATAGCCCATTTCAGAATTAATCTCGTAGAAAGGTAAAGGGCAGGTTATTTGTTTTTTTTATTCAAGCCATACTATTTTTCAGGTTTTTAAGCTATTCTCTCCAATTTATAGTAGTTAATAGGATTAATTTTTCTATTAATCCAAATGAGAAATCTTTTCTTCCCCTTTATAACTATTTTCAAGAATCATTAATTTTTTACTTTCTCCTCCAAAAGCATAAACTCATTCATTTTGTGACCAGTAAGCAGATACAGAAGAGGAACGCTGAAGATTTCTTTGCCTAGCAAATTAAAAGCCAGATCATACAAAAAATAGAACCTCCTACACAAACATACTTTAAATACATTTCTTAGAAGATAGCCGGTAAGCTATTAAAGATCAGTTATGATACATGTAAGAAGCTTCACCTCTCTGAAACAGTGAAAGCATTCTCTCTCTGCATGTACCACATTTGTTAGCAATATCAGAAAAAAGTTTTCCTTCTCCATATTTAGGCACAGTATTTTATATTCATTTCCCAGATTGATCCTCCCCTTTGATGTTAAAAAGATGGAATACTTCATGATAAAGCTTCTAGTAATACCAGGAGAGATAATCTGTAACAGTTGTCCGTGACTGTATAGACATGGGAAGTAGGATCAAACAACCATAAAAATTTAACCGTTTAAGAGAGCTTGAAGTTTCCCTTCCAGAAGCAAAAATCAGCACTGGAGAAAAGTCAGTTGGAAAACAGAATTTCAAAGCACTGCTTGAAAACAGGAGATAGAGGAGGACACTCCTCAGCAGGCAGCAGCAAAGATGTCTGTCAGTGGTAATACTGTAAGTGCCATTAGCATATAGACTACAGCTATCATAAAATCAGCATTACATCCTCTCGCAGTCAGTCGGCATAGGTAAAGATCCAGTCCTGCACTCAGGCAACACAACAATGGTTGAATTTCAGAACATATTGTATGATTCCTTATGCTTTAGACAACTGTAGTAAAGAAATGCATCTTATAGCAGCTGGAGCACCTTCTGTTTCTCATACTTCCTTATCTGGTACTCCTGAGGGGTCTCCAAAAAAAACCAGATACTGATACTCAGGTTTTCTGCCATTTGGCTAATTCATGAGACAAAGCTATTCTTTGGACCATACCTCAGAGCTCTATAACGAATTCCATTATTTCAATTGCAAGAAGAACTTTAAATATGCTCCTAGAAGCATCTGCCCAGTCTTTTTTAGGATACAAGACTAAACAAGAGGTACCATTTCTCAACCACTTCTGAAGTCACTAACCAAAAATTAATACGAACAAAAGCAGTTTTAACTGTGCGCCTTTACAGGCTCTAGGCATAGCAGATGAGACCGAACAGATTGATGCTCATTCAGGACACAGAAAGGATTGCCTCTGAAAGGGATCCGTCATCCATGAAGCTGTTTGTGACTATCAAACTCCTGACTGAACTGCTGCTGATGTGGAAACTTTCAGACATGTCTCAATCAGGCAAATAAAATTAATGGCTGCTTATCTTTACTGTTGTTCTTTCAATTTCCCTACTAACAGCTACCCTCATGCAAATGCTCTGAACAGAAATTATTATTGTGAAGCGCTCAGACACCACTGTGATTTGTTTTACAGATGTCATAGTAGAAATTAATAGATAATAGACAAGGCCAATAGGAAGAAAAAAGCTTGAGATTACACAAGGCATAAGTAAAATAAAAAAATACCAAAGGATTCTGAATTTGTTAGGAAATACTGGCATTATGTAAATACTGTGCAATGATAATATATAGTGTTGAATATGATGCAAATGAAAACTGTATCCAAATGCCTATATACAAAAGGGGTCCACTAGTATTGTATCATGCAGATCGCCAGAATAAAAGCAGTTGTCTCCTTTCCTGAAAGAAGTGGGACGTTATTTCCAATCTTTTGTACCAAGCTCATAAGGCCAACTAAAGAAGCAATCCTTGTTTTCCTTAACTTTCAAATACTTGGCATCATAACTTTAGTGTTCTAACACTTTTTAAAATTCATGTTATACTGGCACAGAGTCTATGAAGCAAAGAGTAACAGCAGATGTTGCAGGGCAGCATTAGTGGAAAGAACAGAAACAGAATAAAGCAGTATTTCAAGTACATTACAGGTTAGACTATAATCAACAGAAAGATAAAATATCACACTAAAAAAAGAACGAATTTACTGCCATCATCAATCTCAGCTGAATGTTTTGAGATTAAGACTACTTCTTTACTTAAAATTTAGTCACAAGGTTGTCTAAATACTAATCTTGAAATTGTGTCCTTCCTATAAGACAGGCATTAACCAAGAAAAAGGTAATTTTTCTCCTGTTTCAATATTAGTGCCTTTAATATTTTGATGTATTAGTATAATCTTAAAGAAGCCTGACAAGCCAGTCCACTGTACTTAAAGATTTCCAACTTCTAACTTTGTCTCTTCCATTTAGTGCTTGGGCTTCAAGCCATGGACATAACTCATACTCCTCAAATCCCAGCCCAACTTTGGGTTAAAAACAATCCTCGTTTTAACTGTATGATGTCTTTCCTTGACTCAGCAAAAATAATATATTTACACAAACTGCAAGCAGCTGTAGTCTTCTACTATAAATGCAAATCTTTCTTAAAGGATTTGTTAGACAACATTCTGGTCTAGAAAGACAAATAAAAATTAAGTGCTTTAAAAAACTTCACCCACCATAAAATAACTCAGCAAGGGACCAAATAGCACAGGAGTGCTCACAAAGAACCCCAACACAAAAAGATACTCTATTTAGTGTCCAACTCAAAGAAAAAGTTTCCCTGAATAAATTGCAAATGCTTTCGGAAATATCTGAGACTACCTTTTAAGTCCAGTCCTGTTTCCTGTATCACCAACAAGTTTTACATTATTAGCCTTTTCTAGCAAAAAGGGATTTCTTAGGCTGGCTAGTTCTAGTCACTAGCAGAATCACGAGCAGTAGCTTTCATGGAACATAAATTTGTCTACTTACCCTTTTCTGCAGAAGCTATTATGTCTGTTAATTCAGCACAGAGAGGCCCCAATCAATTTGTTTATTAGACTCTGTACAAACCATAACAGGAAGCCCTAAAGACTTTCAAACAAGGAGGCACCCTCAGCAAGTCTGAAGATGATACAAAACTGAAAGCAGTGGCTGATATGCCAGAGGGTTGTGCTACCATCCAGAGGGACCTTGACAGGCTGAAGAAATGGGCTGACTGGAACCTCAGGCAGTTCAACATGAAGTGCAAGGTCCTGCACCACAGAAGAAATTACCCCATGCAGCAGTACATGCTGGGGGCCACCCAGCTGGAAGGTAATTTTGCAGAAAAGGATGTGGTGGTCCTGGTGGACATCAAGCTGAATACAAGCCAGGAATGTGCCCTTGCAGCAAAAGGGGATAATAGTATGCTGTGCTGCATTAGGAGGATTGTTACCATCAGGTTGAGGGAGGTGATTCTTTCCCTCTACTCAGCATTTGTGAGGCCACACCTGGAGTACTAGGTCCAGTTCTGGGCTCCCCAGTACAAGAGACAGAATTACTGGAGAAAAAACAGCGAAGGGGCACGAAGATGATTAAGAGACTGGAGCACTTCACAGGTCAGACAGCTAGAGAAGCTGTCTGGAAAAGAGAAGGCTCAGGGAGGATCTCATCAATGTGTAAAAATACCCATAGGAAGGGTACAAGGAAGACAGAGCCAGGCCCTTCTCAGTGGTGCCCAGTGACAGGACAAGAAGCAATGGGCACAAACTGAAACACAAGAGGGTTCCCCCCAAATATCAGGAAACACTTTTTACCTGTGAGGGTGACTGAGCACTGGCACATGTTGCTCAGACAGGTGGTAGAATCTCCATCCCTGGAGACTATCAAAAGCTGTCTGGTTGTGGACCCAGGCCACTGGCTGTAGGTGGCCCTTCTTGAGCAGAGGCTTGAACCAGATGACCTCCAGAAGTCCCTGCAACCTCAACCATTCTGTAATTCTACAATTCTGTGACCCTTTTTTATTTTACAGACTTAATCCAACATAAATATTATCTATGGAATCATATGACTCATTAATTCTAGGAATAAATGCATGATTAGTAGTATCATACTCCAACAGTAATCTAAGAACAAAACTGATGCAACATCAAGAAGTTTATCCTTAATTTTACAAGGTATAAATACCTATTGGTATTTTAGATGATCATGTAAAGATCCCACGTTACTGTGAGAAACAGTGGGTGGAAATCTCAAAATATACATACTCATTTATATTAAAAATTTGAGAGCAGGGAAAGCGAATAGACTACCACAG